>NC_046163.1:29116777-29206777 GCF_011064425.1 Rattus rattus
CTATGCCCCAAATACAAGGGCACCTACATACGTAAAAGAAACCTTACTAAAGCTCAAAACACACATTGCACCTCACACAATAATAGTAGGAGATTTCAACACCCCACTCTCATCAATGGACAGATCATGGAAACTGAAATTAAACAGAGACGTAGACAGACTAAGAGAAATCATGAACCAAATGGACTTAACGGATATTTATAGAACGTTCTACCCTAAAGCAAAAGGATATACCTTCTTCTCAGCTCCTCATGGTACTTTCTCCCAAATTGACCATATAATTGGTCAAAAAACGGGCCTCAACAGGTAGAGAAAGATAGAAATAATCCCATGTGTGCTATTGGACCACCAGGGCCTAAAGCTGGTCTTCAATAACAATAAGGGAAGAATGCCCACATATACGTGGATATTGAACAATGCTCTACTCAATGATAACCTGGTCAAGGAAGAAATAAAGAAAGAAATTAAAAACTTTTTAGAATTTAATGAAAATGAAGGTACAACATACCCAAACTTATGGGACACAATGAAAGCTGTGCTAAGAGGAAAACTCATAGTGCTGAGTGCCTGCAGAAAGAAACAGGAAAGAGCATATGTCAGCAGCTTGACAGCACACCTAAAAGCTCTAGAACAAAAAGAAGCAAATACACCCAGGAGGAGTAGAAGGCAGGAAATAATCAAACTCAGAGCTGAAATCAACCAAGTAGAAACAAAAAGAACCATAGAAAGAATCAACAGAACCAAAAGTTGGTTCTTTGAGAAAATCAACAAGATAGATAAACCCTTAGCCAGTCTAACGAGAGGACACAGAGAGTGTGTCCAAATTAACAAAATCAGAAATGAAAAGGGAGACATAACTACAGATTCAGAGGAAATTCAAAAAATCATCAGATCTTAGTATAAAAGCCTATATTCAACAAAACTTGAAAATCTGCAGGAAATGGACAATATCCTAGACAGATACCAGGTACCGAAGTTCAATCAGGAACAGATAAACCAGTTAAACAATCCCATAACTTCTGAGGAAATAGACGCAGTCATTAAAGGTCTCCCAACCAAACAGAGCCCAGGTCCAGACGGGTTTAGTGCAGAATTCTATCAGACCTTCATAGAAGACCTCATACCAATATTATCCAAACTATTCCACAAAATTGAAACAGATGGAGCACTACCGAACTCCTTCTATGAAGCCACAATTACTCTTATACCTAAACCACACAAAGACCCAACAAAGAAAGAGAACTTCAGACCAATTTCCCTTATGAACATCGACGCAAAAATACTCAACAAAATTCTGGCAAACCGAATCCAAGAGCACATCAAAACAATCATCCACCATGATCAAGTAGGCTTCATCCCAGGCATGCAGGGATGGTTTAATATACGGAAAACCATCAACGTGATCCATTATATAAACAAACTGAAAGAACAAAACCACATGATCATTTCATTAGATGCTGAGAAAGCATTTGACAAAATTCAACACCCCTTCATGATAAAAGTCCTGGAAAGAATAGGAATCCAAGGCCCATACCTAAACATAGTAAAAGCCATATACAGCAAACCAGTGGCTAACATTAAACTAAATGGAGAGAAACTTGAAGCAATCCCACTAAAATCAGGGACTAGACAAGGCTGCCCACTCTCTCCCTACTTATTCAATATAGTTCTTGAAGTTCTAGCCAGAGCAATCAGACAACAAAAGGAGGTCAAGGGGATACAGATCGGAAAAGAAGAAGTCAAAATATCACTATTTGCAGATGATATGATAGTATATTTAAGTGATCCCAAAAGTTCCACCAGAGAACTACTAAAGCTGATAAACAACTTCAGCAAAGTGGCTGGGTATAAAATTAACTCAAATAAATCAGTAGCCTTCCTCTACACAAAAGAGAAACAAGCCGAGAAAGAAATTAGGGAAACGACACCCTTCATAATAGACCCAAATAATATAAAGTACCTCAGTGTGACTTTAACCAAGCAAGTAAAAGATCTGTACAATAAGAATTTCAAGACACTGAAGAAAGAAATTGAAGAAGACCTCAGAAGATGGAAAGATCTCCCATGCTCATGGATTGGCAGGATTAATATAGTAAAAATGGCCATTTTACCAAAAGCGATCTACAGATTCAATGCAATCCCCATCAAAATACCAATCCAATTCTTCAAAGAGTTAGACAGAACAATTTGTAAATTCATCTGAATAACAAAAACCCAGGATAGCTAAAACTATCCTCAACAATAAAAAGGACTTCAGAGGAATCACTATCCCTGAACTCAAGCAGTATTACAGAGCAATAGTGATAACAACTGCATGGTATTGGTACAGAGACAGACAGATAGACCAATGGAACAGAATTGAAGACCCAGAAATGAACCCACACACCTATGGTCACTTGATTTTTGACAAAGGAGCCAAAACCATCCAATGGAAAAAAGATAGCATTTTCAGCAAATGGTGCTGGTTCAACTGGAGGTCAACATGTAGAAGAATGCAGATTGATCCATGCTTATCACCCTGTACAAAGCTTAAGTCCAAGTGGATCAAGGACCTCCACATCAAACCAGATACACTCAAACTAATAGAAGAAAAACTAGGGAAGCATCTGGAACACATGGGCACTGGAAAAAATTTCCTGAACAAAAAACAATGGCTTATGCTCTAAGATCAAGAATCGACAAATGGGATCTCATAAAACTACAAAGCTTCTGTAAGGCAAAGGACACTGTGGTTAGGACAAAACGGCAACCAACAGATTGGGAAAAGATCTTTACCAATCCTACAACAGATAGAGGCCTTATATCCAAAATATACAAAGAACTGAAGAAGTTAGACAGCAGGGAGGCAAATAACCCTATTAAAAAATGGGGTTCAGAGCTAAACAAAGAATTCACAGCTGAGGAATGCCGAATGGCTGAGAAACACCTAAAGAAATGTTCAACATCTTTAGTCATCAGGGAAATGCAAATCAAAACAACCCTGAGATTTCACCTCACACCAGTGAGAATGGCTAAGATCAAAAACTCAGGTGACAGCAAATGCTGGCGAGGATGCGGAGAAAGAGGAACACTCCTCCATTGTTGGTGGGGTTGCAGACTGGTACAACCATTCTGGAAATCAGTCTGGAGGTTCCTCAGAAATTGAACATTGAACTGCCTGAGGATCCAGCTATACCTCTCTTGGGCATATACCCAAAAGATGCCCCAACATATAAAAAAAAGACACGTGCTCCACTATGTTCATTACAGCCTTATTTATAATAGCCAGAAGCTGGAAAGAACCCAGATGCACTTCAACAGAGGAATGGATACAGAAAATGTGGTACATCTACACAATGGAATATTACTCAGCTATCAAAAACAAGGACTTTATGAAATTTGTAGGCAAATGGTTGGAACTGGAAAATATCATCCTGAGTGAGCTAACCCAATCACAGAAAGACCTACATGGTATGCACTTATTGATAAGTGGCTATTAGCCCAAATGCTTGAATTACCCTAGATGCCTAGAACAAATGAAACTCAAGACGGATGATCAAAATGTGAATGCTTCACTCCTTCTTTAAAAGGGGAACAATAATACCCTTGGCAGGGAAGAGAGAGGGAAAGATTAAAACAGAGACTGAAGGGACACCCATTCAGAGCCTGCCCCACATGTGGCCCATATATACAGCCACCCAATTAGACAAGATGGATGAAGCAAAGAAGTGCAGAAGTGTAGATCGCTCCTGAGAGACACAGCCAGAATACAGCAAATACAGAGGCGAATGCCAGCAGCAAACCACTGAACTGAGAATAGGACCCCCTGTTGAAGGAATCAGAGAAAGAACTGGAAGAGCTTGAAGGGGCTCGAGACCCCATATGTACAACAATGCCAAGCAACCAGAGCTTCCAGGGACTAAGCCACTACCTAAAGACTATACATGGACTGACCCTGGACTCTGACCTCATAGGTAGCAATGAATATCCTAGTAAGAGCACCAGTGGAAGGGGAAGCCCTGGGTCCTGCTAAGACTGAACCCCCAGTGAACTAGACTGTTGGGGGAGGGCGGCAGTGGGGGGAGGGTGGGGAGGGGAACACCCATAAGGAAGGGGGGGGGGAAGGGATGTTTGCCCGGAAACCGGGAAAGGGAATAACACTCGAAATATATATAAGAAATATTCAAGTTAATAAAAAAAAACAAATTTTAGGAGACTGTTACCATCAAAATATTATGTCAAGGTTTATAAGTTCTTGGTATCATGTACCTACTTCCCATCCGAAAATTTGAAATTAGAGAAGCTGTATTCCTCACAGAAGACAATGACTTCAGAGAATGAGGAACCACTGCAATGGATCACAAGTGCAACCAGAACTTATCTGATCATCACTTTTTTTCCCAGATGTATGAATCACTGCATTTGCCCCTTTTGAGTGTAAAAATCAAGTTTTCTCCCGAACCCTGAGCAAATTCTCTATCTGCAACCATCAGTATCCGTCACCAAATCCATGTCTCCACCTGTTCTTAAGTGAGCAGTTATCTTTAAATTGGGGGATGACAACACTCTCTTGACTTGTCTTCCTGCTCCTGTCTGCTTCAGGCTTTTATTCATCCAAAGGGCAGGCTGACACTGTCCAAATGCAGATTACACCATAACTCTACCTCTTGACCATATGTTCTTATCAAAAGTCCCCATGCACCCAGAAGAGACACTAATATATTTAGAATGGCTGAAAGTGTCCAGTGAGACATACCGCACATCCTACGCTTATGTCCTTATTACTAGTCCCCACTTTATATCCTGCTATGCTTGCTTGTCCCAACCACAGTGACCACTTTTCTACCCATGGAAACAGTGAGGTCTTGTCTCTGGAAAGTATACCAGATGTCACCTTGACCTGGAACACTGTGCTTCTTCTAGATTTTATAGTCTACCACTTCCTTAAAATCCTTAAGGAAACATTGAAATGTTCTTAGCATGAGTTTCCATTTTGGTACATTTTAACAACATCACAGCCTCCAAAACTTCTTGTTCACAATACTGTATTCCCCTTGCTTTCTCTCTATGATCATGCCCTATTAAATCTTGCACACATATGTATATATTTGTTTCATTATCTGTTTCTTCATGTTATACAGCTCCTTCAGAACATAAATATTTGTCTTCCAGTCTAATTAAAATATCTAGCGAACTACAAAATATATGGCTTGTGGTAGACAATCAACATTTTGCTAAATAAGTATTAAATAATGAAAACGTGAATCATATGTAAGGAATCTAATATAAAAAACTATAAATATATAATTGAACTTTCAGAGGAAGGCCATTTCAAGTCTGCTAAATTCCTGTAGTATAGGAGACAAGATCAAAGAGGAGGGCACAGGGGACAGAAACAGGAAGTAAGAAGTTGTGACACTAAATTTGTCAGTTTTCCTTTTGCCTTGAAAATAGCCTTTGCCCAGCACATAATGGGTTTCTAGCCATAGTGAAGATAATGAACTAAATGGACATTTACATCAAATTCTCCAATAATCAGTGTTATGATCTCTTTTCTACTAACTAAATGCTGAGTTTCTCTAGGTCTCTTTACAGGATGAAAGGACTACAAGGTGAAGGCAGGGGCTCTTCACATATGTTAACCTCATATATATATACATATAGTGATAGAAAACATTGATGGCATCAAAAGACTGGATTTATAAAAATGTGGAAGAACCATTCTCTTGCGCTGTATCCCTTTAACGATGGGTATGCAAATGCACGGTGGTCATGACTTACAGTTTGTCCAGAATAACACAAGAGTTCAAAGTGCAACCTCCTGAACTGAAAGAACTAACCTCGCCAGCAGCTAGACACATGCCCTTCCTTTTTACTTTCTTAAAGCTTGCACTCCACTCCTCTTTTTTCCATGTTACTTTACTTTTACATACATTTTAATTTCATTGTACTTTTTGAGGTATAAATGTATAGTTATATTCTTATCTCCTTTTATAAGCTTTCATTTAATTTTGCTAACATGGCTAATCAAGAGGGATATTTAGAAATCTTTCATATATTTCTGTGGGTTTTTCTTTAAATCTCGCCCCACTCATATTAACCCTTTCTTTAACTACTATGCATTTAGCAGCTTGAATTTATCCTGTGGTTGCCCTTTAAATGCTCCTTTCCTAGTTGTTTTCACTCCTTCATGCACTTACTTTCAGCATCAAATAATTGGAAAGAAATCTTTCCTTTTACTTCCTTCTTTCTTTTCCTCTCTTCTTTCTTCCTTCTTTGTTTCCTCCTCTCTTGTTTTATCTTGCCCCATAACATTTTTTTATTCCTTATCTTTCTTTTGCTTAATTATGCATTTCCTGTTGTTATTTCCCCTGCCTAATTTATCTCATCATTAATTCTTTGCACAATGACTCCAAATAATTTTAACTCCGTGGCACATTCTGCATTAATTTTGCTGTTTTCTGTTTTGCTGCCCTATGTGATCTGTTAGTTGACTTTCACTGACTTATCTATTTTTAAGTCTTGTACAGTCGGCTGTTGCTGCTGTCCTGAGAGTGGCTTTTTCCTTTTCTTTGTGTGTTTGGAGAATGAGCAGGACCCATACACATCCCTGGTGAGAATATAAACCTAGTCATCCACTATCCACATGGAGATCTCTCAAAAAACATGAAACTATAACTACCCTGTGACCCATCTCTACCATTGTTGATAATATGCCTGAAAGACTGTATGTCAACATACTGCAGAGATGCCTACACATCCATGTTTATTGCTGCATAGTTCATACTCGGCAAGACGTGGAACTACTCTGGACAGCCATCAACAGATGAATGGGTAAAGTAACTCTAGGTTACATGCACAATGGAATTTTATTTAGAAGAAAACTTAAGCCATAAAATGTTCATGAAAGATCAATGAAACTAGAAATCACTCATGGAAGTGAACTGAATCCAACTCAAAAACACAAGCACTACATGCTGTGATTTGAGGAAATCAAAACCAAGAAATATGTTTGTTTATGTGTGCATGTGTTTGCATGTACAGAATAGGAAAATACAAAGAGAACCATGAGAAGGGAAAAAGTGATGTTAAGAAGGGTGAAGTCTGGGCAGCAAACAGAGGGTAAAGGAATAAATGTGACAGGAAAGTGGAAAGGAAGGAGCATGACAAGAGAGTGCAGAGGAGATAGGAAGGGCAGAGAGGGGATACATACAATCACACATGTGCATGAAAATTGTCATAATGAACCCCATTATTTTCTGTGCTAATGTAAACCTAATAAGATATTTCTCTGTGCCCACATTTGTCCGTGGTCACATTTATCAGATTATTATTTTCCCATACTCCACTGTGAAGGGTTTGTTGCTTCTCTCACTACAGACTTCTAGATAGGTTAGCCATAACAACATAGGACTATTTCAGAGATCTGACTTTATACAGAAAGTCTTTGTTCCAGAGGAAAACATTTGACTGGCAGCTGAGACAATATGAAAAGTTATTCATTTCTGCAATCTGGCCATGCTGCCTTCCTACTCAGGATATCTGTAACTTCTCCTCCTGCTTCCTTGACATGCAGGTGTGATTTAGACCTATTACCACAGCGGTGTCTCTGAAGGCATTGAATGGTAGTTGGGGTCATATATACTTAAAAAATTTTATAATTATCTTTACTCTTATGTCTCACCTGCTTTATTTGATGTTAGACTTTCTTGTATACATTGTCCCTTTTTTCAGCGAAGTGATCACCACAAAGATTCTTCATAGATGCTGTTGTTACTTCAAACTCCAGAAAGCTGAAGTCATTAAAGTTCACATTAAAAATAGCCTTTAAATTGCCAACTTGGAAAACGTTCTGTGAACTAAACTCTGGCACATTCTGATTTGCATTTTGATATTACAATAACTGACAAAGGAAAACTTAATTATCATTCAGTCTCAAGTCTCCCAATATATTCTGAGGAAGAAAAACACTCCAGACAAATTGAGTCTAGTAGGTGTTGTGGATTTTAGTGTTATTGTTAAAAATACAAGCAAAAGGAATTAAAGGAAAGCAAAGATACATGTTAAAAACAAAAAGATCAAAAGAATCCCATTAACAAAAGTATTTAACACAAATATTAATCTTTAGAAATTGGGGGGAAGGAAAAAATAGAATTTGGGGCAACAGAAAAGCTTTCCATTTTCTAACATTTAATGGACTGTCTCCTACCAAATTTTGGGAGTTATTGAATATGTGCAGGTGTGTTTACATGCTGCCTAGTGGCACATGAACATGAGGTTTTTATTGTATTTGTTTTATCGTGTTTGTTTGTTTGTTTGTCTAAGGAATGATCTTATCATGTATCCCTGATTAGTCTGTACTCACTCTGTAGAACAGGTTAACCTCAAACTCACAGAGATCTACCTACCTTTGCATCCCATGCACTGGGATTAAAGGCTAACACTATTACCACACAGAAGAACACACCACATTTCTAATAAAAGATGCTGAGACACTTTCTTTTACTGTCCTAAGAGTCACTGAAATGGAACTGGTAAAGGAAGTACACTGGGTCAGTGTCAAATGCACAGAAGCCTGGGAATTTAACGGTGCCATTCCTGGGAAAAGCAACTTTTGTTTTTAAGTAGACATTATGGAAAGTTGTCATTCAACACCAGAGAAAGCATCTGCTTGATGATCGGTTAACAACCTCTATTAGCCATTTCAAATGACGAAGTTTTCGTCGTTCCTAAGAAGTGTTTTGAAACAATGCCTCACGAAGCATAGACTGGCTTCGAACTTGCTATGTTCCTGAGGCAGACCTTGAAGCTCTGACTCTTCTCCGCCCCTTTCTCAAGTTCTACAATTAGAGGTGTGCACTACCATGCCTGGCTAGAAACTGACTTAAATTTTAAACAGGAAAATAATATTCCAGTTCTTTTCCAAAAGTGTTTTCAATTAAAAAACAAAGTTCTATTCTTGTCTAGCAAACATTTCTAGTTCAAACTATTTAAAGGAAATAGTATTAAATAGTATTTTATAAATATTGATGTTAAAAATGTTCAAAATACTTTAAGAATATTAAACGATAAGCTTAGGTGCTTGATTTGAGGTGCATTGTTTGATTTGTAGAAACTGATTGATAAAGCGATTTCTTTTTCCCTCCCCAAAATAATGATTTGCAAACTATAAAGCTGTGATTTCTCATTACTGCATCAAGAATAAGTCTACAGGGTGTGGTGCAACTGTGAGTGATTCAAATTTAAGCAAAGAGCAGATTCTTCAGGAAGTGACATTCATCGCTCTAATTGTGTAAATTGCCAATTGTAATAAAGTAAAAACTTCATAACAATTGAAAGTATATTCTGCCAATAATTACATTAGCAACCAGCAAGCTGTCTTCATTTTACTAAGACACCTGAAGAAATTTAAAAACAATCATTAGACATTCCATCAACTGCCAGTAAATGATGCTGTGTTGAAATCACCAGTCTCTGTTAGAAAGAGGGGCCCTTACGCCGTGTTGATTTGCATGCGTGTTTGTAAAACGATATTGAAAGTACAATGTGCTTTCCTTGCCCTCCTTGATTTCTCCTTTCTCCTCCAGGCTGACAGTGTATTAAAGGATCTATATTCCATCTGCCTATAAATTCCATCAGGCATTGCATTCATCTTTTTCTTTGAAATACATTGTGTAAACTAACATCGTTGGCACAATCAGGAAATTTCATAGGGATGCAGATGCAGGCCCACTGGACAAGAATTTTTAGTTGATCCTGGGATAACTTAGATGCACAAAAAAAAAATGCTACACTGTGTGCGGCTTCATTCAGAAGCAGTATCAGACTATCAGACTCTGTAGTGTGAACATTCAATATAAGTTTAAGAACTCCACCACTTAAATTTTAAACTGAGAGAAAATAATATATTAAAATTAGTGTGTTAACTTAAAAGACAGGTATATGTTGCCAAACTTTCAACCCTTCAATTTCTTCTTATAATAAATGATATAGACGTGAAGAAAGTAGTTTCAAGGGCATTAGGACACATTTTTATTGCAAATTACATTTAAAAAGCATCTACACACACACACACACACACACACACACACACACACACACACACACACACACACATCCCAGAAGGCACTATGTTTTTAGTATAGGGTAATAAAATAAAATGTCCCAGATATCACCACTGCCTTCAGAAAGATGATGTTCTGGTGGTTTAACAATAGAAGTTACATGTAGTAAATGTATAATCAAAGCCAACTAGAACACACATAATAAGAAACAGTATTGCAAAAGAATAATCATTTCTCCAATCTTTCTACTTACTTTATCACGAAGAATGTGGATTGTTATGCTAACAGTATATAGAAAGCAATTATTATTGTAATTGCTACTGCAAAAAAAAAAAACCCATGATATTAAAATTTTTCCATGATAATAGACTGGATAAAGGAAAAGAGACAAAGAGGGCATTGATCTCCTTTTAAACATGCAGGTAGAAAAGAGTGAAAAGAGGGGTGGGTATGAGAGGGAGGGCCTGTATGATAATGAAGGAAGATGTGCGGCATGGGAACTTGAAGGTCAACGGTTATGATCAACAGTTGCCCTCTGATTGGGAACTAGACAAGGTCTGAGAGCCGCTGGGAAGCGGGTCTCCAGTAGCAGGTGTGTACTAAACTTCTATGGTGTTTCGCATGATGTAGTATAGCCTCATAAAAGCCCAGTGGCACCCTGATTACAAACCATGCAAACAAACAACGAAAAGGAAAACAGCAGATGACTAGCCTGCATGGGAACCATCAAAGCGAACTGGCTTTTCGGAAGGATCCACAATATGAGTTCTCACTCTGCTCCAGGCAATTAGAACAATGATATCATTCTGCGTCCATCATAACTCTGTACTGGAGACATGGTTATTTTGAGCCTCATTTAGAAATAGAGAAATATGGTTTATATTTTTTTTATTCCTTACATGAGTTTCTCACAAATACTCAGAATTAAAATCCACCAAATGGCCAGTTCTATATTTGTCTGATTGCATGACTGCAACGCAATTTTCTATAGCTCAGAAGTAAATCACAAGCAAGACACATCTATTATTATTAAGAAGATTTTTCTACAGGAAGTTTATGTAATTATACGGTGAGATGAGAGAAAAGTGCATTCTAGAAAAGGTAAAAGCTGTATTAAGTGTTCAGAATAAATAGAAAGGCAACTCGGGCAAAGATTCAGAACAAACAAATGGACCAACTATCTAACATGTCCCAAGGTCAGAAATAACTTGAAATGGATCTGAGAGGGAGGCTCTCTACTTCTTGATGATAGCAGCAGGCTTGGGGGTGCACATTTGAGGGTGCGGAGGGAGAGATAAAAACCTAGTACACAGCCTATATAATAATGTACAGTTCCAACATTTCAGAACAGATTTGAACTGACAGACATTTTCTCTGTTTTTCATATTTTAATGCCCATACCTCACAGGTTCAATATTCTAATTCTTAATAATTTCTTAGAGATTTATATTACCTGCCTGAAGTCAAGGTTCTCTAGAGTCACAGAATTTATGGAAATAATATATTAATATTATGTATAATAAATTATAATACATAATAATTAATATATTAATATATAGGAGAGACAGAGAATTTATGAGAATGACATACAGACTGTAGTCCAACCAATACAACAGTGGCCAGCTGTGATAGGAAGTCCAAGAATCTCAAAGTTGCTCGGTCCCACAAGGCTGGGTGGTTCATCTGGTCTTTGGTATAAAATGCCATCCTTAAAAGTAGGGTCCAATATATGTGCTAGAAAGTGCAAACAGCCAAAGTAGGAAGCCTTCTTGCATTGTCCTTATGTAGGCCTCCAGCAGGAGACATGGCCCAGATTAAAGGTGTGCCCCAAAATCTGGCTTAAAGTTATCTGTTGATGCAGACAGGAGTGTGAGTCACACCACCTTAAGATCCTGATCAAAAGCTTGTGCCTTTCAGCCTCGGGATCTGGGTCACAGGTGTGCCCTCCATTTCTGGATTGTAGTTCATTCCAGATACAGCCAAGATGACAAACAAGCATAGCCGTCACACTGTCTCTGCATTCTTTTGACAGAGTTCGTCATTGTTTCCTGCTTCTCTTTTTTGTTTACTTTCACTTCAGTTTCTTCAAATGCATATTGTAAATGAAGTCTGAACTAAAATCAATGCAATGCCTCTGTCCTTAAGAAGATGTGTTGGCCAGGAGGTGTCACTATGTCACTGAAATCTTAAAAACAAAACAACAACAAAACAGTGAAAGAACAGTAGCATTCAAAGAAATATTTTCCCTCATTTAATTTGTAATCCCACACAAGCATTAAATTACCGGAAAAACCTTCCCTGAGAGATTCTAAGAGGCAGGTAAGGTCAAAATGAGTGTCTGGCAGTGATCACGGAAAGATCCTTGGTGTCACATTCTTGGTTATCTTATTCAATAGTAGAAATTAATTCTTTTTGGATTAAAAAGTGAAGTCAGGGGACAAAGATAACAATCAGATAAATTGCCCATATTAAACGTAAGGAGGTAGAAAAGAAGATGAATGTCTGGTCTTTGTGTTAGGAAAACTTAATTAAAGGCTCTGCTTTACAAAGATTTGATTTTATTTTTAATTATGTTTATAGCGGGAAGGTATGTGCACATGAGTACAGGGTCCATAGAGGGCATCAGATTCCCTGGAGCTAGAGTTATAATTATGAGCTGCCCAACATGGGAAACAAATCCAGGTCATCTGCAAGAGCAAGGAAAGCTCTTAAGCAGCAAACTATTACTCCAGCCCCAAATCCTCTGATTTTAATCACACACACACACACACACACACACACACACACACACACACACACACACACACACACACAAAGCACATACAGGCAGGCACCCACCTACACCCTTTTCAAGTTTGTCAAGCCTTATTAATTTTACCTCTCTAGTAAACAAAATTCAAGGTTTCTGCTGGTGGGGAGAACGGAATGATTTACCTGAAGGAGGTTGAGCAGGCAATCTGGAAACTAAACATCTGCGGCTGCCACTACGGCAGAAATCAGGTTGAAGAGTTCTTAAAAAGCTAACTACACCCTCCTTGAAGTAGTCCTAGATCACTCTCAATCCTACTACACACTTACACATCATTGTTATTGCGGCTGCCCTCACAATAACAAGGAAATGGAATCAACCTAGATGCCAATCAATGATGAGTGACAAATGAAAACATCGTAGGTACGTATACACATTGGAATGTTACACAGCCATGTAACTACCCTTGTTTACTTGTTTACTTGTTTACTTGTTTACTTGTTTCCTTGTTTCCAGTTCTATCTCCTGCAGCCCACTCTCCCCCCAGCACTGCAAAAGGCAGAATTCTTTGAGTGACCCCATGGGCATCATTTCCCTTTCAGTGTCCTGTAAGTTGACTTTTTGGTTCACTAATCTCTCTCCATCATGCCTTTGCTTTGGTGTATTTGTGCCTCTTTGCCTCTTTATTTGGAAAATTTATATGAAGAAATATAGGAAAATAACTAAAACTAAATTTGACCACTCTTGAATCCAAGTTCAACTAAAAAGAAATATGATTCCAAAAACTCAGTATGAGATTAAATTGTGGAACGTAGGAGTTCCTGGAGGAACTTGGTGGAGCTAACCTTTACTTCAAGCCAGGAAGCCTCAGACCCAGCTTCATGATCATACTCATTCACTCTGCTATGCCTCGGGAGACGAGTTCTTTCAGATTGGCAATTAACACACTCCATGATTACAAAAGATCTTTTACATGTTTGCCCCAAGCTCTTTCTATAGCATGCATTCCATAAATTACTTTGGCATATCTACTGTAGAATATGATACCTGAGATTGGGTCAGTAAAGTTTTGATAGGGAAAAAAATGAAAGAATAGAGAGGCAAAGATAAGGTAGTTTCAGTAATTGATTTGAAGCCAGGGACATTGGAATGATCAGACCCGAGGCCTGACTTTGCCTTCAGCTTTCACTCTGTGCTCCTCTCTGCATACAAATGGTCTTTTTAAGAGCTTAATAATAATAACAGGGTGATACTCTCAAATTTAAGCTGAGAAAACAGATTCTGAGAGGACAAGGATGGCCCACAATCTCACAAAATGAGAGTGAGTTTGGAATGCACAGATTTTGTTTTGTCTGTCTCTGATCTGCAAACATATGTGCATAACATGAAACAACTCATCTTACGAATCATGAATGATCATCTCAACCCAATATCATTGTGTGTTTCTCCTGTGCAGGCTAATTAAGCACATAAGTTTTGTGGCATGGAAATGAGCTTACAGAAATTAGTGTTACCATGCTATGCGAGCTCCATCTTGGAGTTCCCATTGACCCTGCCATATTGAATAGATAAATTCAAATGAAATAGCTGTTATTTCATTTGTAGAAGCCAGTTGTATTTTAATCCAAATTCCTACGGTCACAACTGAAATCCATTTCTTTTTCTTTTATGATAAACACAGAAATGAAACATAGCTGATGATCTTTCTTTTAATAATACCAATTTGTTATCAATATTGTAATTTGAAATACCATTTCTCTCTATATATATATATGTGTGTGTGTGTGTGTGTGTGTGTGTGTGTGTGTGTGTGTGTGTATCCACCCTACACTCAGCACTAAACAAACTCTTTAAGATTTTATTTATTTAAGATTCTATTGTTTATTTTTTTTAATATAGTATCTTTTCCCTCAAGTGATCAAGGTTCTGTCCAAGAGCTTTTAAACTACAAACATCATTTCACCATAATGAGTGTGACTTCATCTTCTAAAAAAGAGCAGAATATTATAAATTTACCAAGAAGAGGGCCAATAAACCCAAACAAGATGAGACTTTGTTAGAATGCAAAGCAAGGAAAGAGGTGTGAGTGGCAAGATGACGAGACCTGGAGGAGAGGAAAAACCGTTTTCACTGTAGGTGTTTAGCAAAAATACAAGGCAGCCTCATTCATCATCTTCTTCCCATGAAGCTCATCTGTTGTGCTGGGACGTCATAGGATATTTGGTTATTGTACATAGAATATCTATGTGTTAGAAAAATGCAAAGCTCAGATGTCTTTGTCAGATGCAGTTTGGTGTGTCCTGAAGAGATGACACATGAAGAGAGTGGGTGAGCCACTAGAAGCCTCTTTAGATAAAAGCGCTAAAGAATGGAAAGTTCCTGCCTATTTTAAATTGCTGAGGATAGGTCTATGCTCTATGGGTCTTTGCTCTGCAATCCAAGGCCAAGTTGTCTGGATCACTTTGAGCTACCCCTCATGAAGGTGAAATTGTTCAGCCCCTACTGACTTGGCTTGGAACCTATCCATGAGGAGGTGACATGGCTCTGCCTGCTAAGGGTCTAGAGGAGGAAAGAGAGACTTCCTTTATATTCAGTTGGATCTTTGATATCGCTCTCTCCTACTGGTCCTCCCTCCTCTCTCTCTTCCTGTTCCTATCACACACACACACACACACACACACACACACACACACACACACACACACACACAAACACACCCTCCATCCTTGCATTCTCTGTAAGGATGCTCTGGGTAAGAGTTAGAGATTTTCTCTTTGGAATTGCAGAAACAACAGAGAAGTAGCTCACAGGACAGAGGTACAATAGTATTTGAGGAGAGGAAGAGAGCAAAGGAGTCCTCTTAGGTTTGGAGGAGCTCAAGAGAAACGTAGACTAACTAGCTCAATAGAATGACAGAAGTAGAAAATGATTTCTAAAGAGCTAGTAGATTAGTTGTAGAATCAGGCTTGTATATAGATAATAGATACTTTGTATATAGTTAAGAAAATAAAGTTGCCTCTCTGACCTAGCAGGTTTTTTACCTCAGTTTATGCCTGCTATGCCTTCATTGGTAAAAATACTAGATAATTTTAAATGGTTTCATTGAGAGACTATAGAATGTCAGTGGAAGTGGGGGTATTGGAAAGAATGGATGACCAGGGTTATGGCAGAAAACAACACCGTAAAAAATGAACCTTTGTTCAGTGATTAATATGAAGGAGGCAGGAATGGAATTTGAGTGATGTCTGGACTGTCTGATGGGAAGCCAGGAAGCAAGGATTATGAAGAATTCTGACCATGAGGCAATCTTGCCATTCTCCCTCAGTGCGGTTATCAGTGTTCAGCGGGAGAGACTTATCTTGTCTTTCAGAGAGAACTTTCTCACACAAGCCTTCTAACAGGCTGAAGTCGTAATGAAATTAACTCGACCAATGGTTAGCCTATAATTTCCTAATTTAAGGATAATAATTCACATTTGTAAATAATTTCATCACTAGCTTAAGGAGTTTGGAAGACGCTCTACCCACCCTCCCCCAATTTAAAAAATACATGAATATGTTTTTCATATTTTTTCCTCAATTCTCAGCAACCTTATCAAATTCATGATGTGAAACCTGTCACTGCTGTTCAGTTTTATACCTCAAAACCTCTCTCCTTTATCCAGCTGCTTTAGGAAACACCCCTATCAACTGGTACCACTAGACAAAGGTGACACAGTGCTCACCTAACAGGGAACTCACCGTGTTCAAAGAGATGTTCAATGTGGAGTACAGCAAAGGACAGAGCCTCACAACGAGATGCTGCAATGATAAAAGGAAAAATACCTTTAGGGAAATGTGAACTTTGACCCAGAATGATGAAGCTTTTGTTTTACAGAGATCCATTTCTCAGAATCACTGCGAACACAGAGAATTTCTCTAACAGCACTTTGTCAGACATTTGATCAACTGATGTTTTCAGTATCAACTTAACTGAATATCAATGTCTGAAATTTCTCCAAACACTAGAATGACAAGATAAATATTTTCATGGATAATAAGGTATTATCATAATTGTACAGTGTCCTACCTCTCACAAATAAGTGCTAAGACTTTAAGAAGCAGACACAAAGGCAAGACTTTCCTTCAGACTTTGCCATTTGCAATTGGATGACCTCAGGAAAACAGCCAAGTTCCAGCAAACCGGGCGATGCATGCCTACAACACCTGCTTCCCAGGAAACTGAGGCAGGAGGATTACATACTCAAGGACTATCTAGATAAGAGAGTGTGGGGACACAGCTTATTGGAGGATGACTTATCCAACATGCACGAGGCCCTGTGCTCAGTCTCAACTTGAAAATATCAACCTGAAAAGGTATAGTTCCAAAGCCTTGAAATCTCAGGCTGAGTATTAAGAAGAAAAAGCTTAAAATTCTAACAAGTTAAAATTTATATGATGGTTTGATGGAGCAAAAATTAGATCATGCTTGTAGATCAGTTGATGTGACGATTCTGTGACCGTTATTTTTGGTTTTTACTTGTTTGTTTTGGTTTGGGCTTTTTTGACTGACAGCTTCACTATGTATCGCAGGCTAACCTGAACTCCCAGTCCTCCTAATTCAGCTTCCTCACCCGTGGGATCATAGGCAAGCAGCACCATACCTGATAAACATTGGCTTCTATGAGCATCATTACTGTTACTAAGTAACAGATGATGCACTTTCATGTAAGCCAGAAAACAGCTTTGACCTCTCACTTAAAATCCATGTCCTGTGCTTAAACTGCCTTCCATTGTTAAAATTCTTTATTTTCCTTCTTGAAAATTATACCGCTTTATATTTTCCTATTATTTACTGTTTATTTCTGTTCACTTGTGTTGTTTGCTGTGTTAGCATAGAACCTCCCAGGAGATAAGTCCATATTCTTATCCCTGCATCAGGCAAGAGCACCAGCCAGGAACATAGGAGATGCCAACAAGTAAATGGGGATGGGGATGAAGCGATGAAATTGACTCAGCACAAAGTACAGGCTCCATAAATCTGTGAGTTGGTACCAAAGGCTATAAACAAAGAATCCAAAGAGCACCTGGAAATTGGTTATGATATGTGTGTGTCAGAGCCCACCGTGCATGAGGCACTTCCTATGCCACAGGGAACAGAGAGAGTGGCGGCTGATTTATTGCTGATTGAAAGATGCTTAATGAGTTATGACTGCTTAGCATAACAGAGAGGTGAGTAAATTTGAAGAGGGCCCGGTTGATCAGCAGAGTGATTTAAATGTTAGAAAATAGGATTTAGGATGAGAGGCTAAGGGAATTGGGGTGATTTCGCCTAGAGAAGAGTAGGGAAAGATTTAACAGCAGAAGGCCAGCTCTTCTCCAGTTTTCCAGACTAATCCATGTAATGAAATTCAGGAGGTGATGTGTTAAAATAAATTCACCAAGGGGCCTTAGGTTTTTAAACATACATTTGTATTATGACTTTGGGGGACTCTCAAATTAAAATTATAGTGGAGAATTATACTTGAAAAATAAAGCCACAATGGAAATAACTATAATTATCTGGATATATATACATATATATATGGGTTTAAATTAAATGTAATAGTAGTCACAATATAAGGATATGCAAATAAACCTATATACTGTGATTGTACATAAAGCCTTCACTGATCAAATTAATTGTATTCTCATTATTTTCACAGTAACTGTTGGTTTGGTGAGGTTTTGATATGGAGGGATTAGTTGCAGACTTTTCCCAGGAGATAAACTAATCTAAAACTTTATGCATAAAAGAAATATGCAGAATAATTAATGCCACAGAGTTTGACATAATCTCGATTCTGTAATAAAAGTAGTAGGTTTGATGGTTTGGAATAATGGTTTTAGCTCTCATCTCACTTTATGGAATTTACTTTACAAAACACATCAGTTATATAACATTATGAATGCATTAAAACAAATTGCAACTTCAAAATGTGTCATTTTATGAGTCTCTTAGTAAAGAATTATTTTGCAGCATAAAATCATCTTTATATGAATAATTTTGAGGCTATATACTTAATGAATATTTTAGAGCTGAACACACCTATGCAAAAATGTATTTTCTGATTCTTCCCAAAGGATGAATGTTTGCCTTAGTGATTTTTCTATGTAGGACTTATCTCACTAATCATTTAGAGTTTGCTCATGGATTGAAAACACATCTCACTAGATCTTATCCAAAACTCGTTACTTCACTATGCTGAAAGTTTAGCACATACAAACACTGTCTGTTTCTTATTTCTATACCTCCCAATTGCCCTTGGAGTAAGCATTACTGTTTATTTAATATGCACCATTTTCTAGGAACTTCTCCAAAATGATACCATTAGTTAGCCTTTTTGCAATTCTGTCCGAAAATGTAGGGCTCTCCGTAATTCAGTTACATTGGAAATATCGAAAATAGAATTAATTTGATCAATGAAAGATTAACATACAACCGAAGGGCATAGAATTTGTTGCATATTTTGTATTGCAACTACTACGATATTTCATCTAAACCATTATATAATTTCCAGATAATTATAGCTACTTCCATTGTGGTATTATTTTTCAAATACAAATGCCTATCAAAGGGTTCATGAAAATTAACTATATACATGAATAACAATCAGAGGGAAAGTTTAAGTAATATTTTATACTTTTTTATTTTTGTTTCTAGGTTTTTGAGACAGAGTCTCATGCCACATAGGCTATCCTTAAACTCACTATGTAGACAATTTGTTTCTCAAGTGGTGGATATTACAGGTGTACACTACTGTATATAGAAATAAGTATTTTCTTTCATAAATCTAGGATCCATGTGTTAAAGCTGGAAGATTGTATAATCTTGGCTGTCAGAGTTTGCCATTATTCCTTTAGATTAATTTCAAAATGTGTGTGTGCATGTGCGTGTATGTGTATGTGTACGTATGCGTATGCATATGTGTATGTGTATGTGTATGTGAAATGATCAAAATAAAGTCCTGAGAGTACAAAATATTTGTCACAATTGGATGTCATGGCAATCTGACAATCTCTGGGAACTCAAATAGGAGGATCATGAGTTGGAGGCCAGACTTAGATTACACAGTGAAAGCTTATTTTCATAAAGGCAAGGGCTAGGGCTGCAGTTTACCAAGAATGCACAAGACCTTTAGTTCCACCATGAATGGGTAGGGATTACCATGGTTCATACTTATGGGTGAGATGAGTGAAAACACTAAATTGTGCATCTTTTGCAGTTATACAAGTCTTCATCTATTCATATCAACACGGTAAATTTTGAGTTCTAATTGAGTTTTGAAAATGTGTCCTTTATACTGTTCTACCATATCCTTTCCCATCATTCTTGTTTATTGTCAACGTTTTTTAAAGATTGTAATATAGTTACATCTCTACCTGCATTTTCCTTCCTCCAAAACCTCATCAGATGCCCTTCCCTACTCTCCTTAAAATCCATTATTCTTTCACTAGTATTGTATGTAGGTATGTACATTGTTATATATTCCTAAACATAACCTGTTCAGTCCATATAATATTACTTGTTTGTATGTGTTCACACCTGACCATTTAGCACTGGATAACCAATTGATGTGCTCTCGATGCTTCTTCCATTGAACTAGCTTTTATGGTACAAGAAGGCACCTTGCAAGCATTCCAAGAGGAAAGTAACCAACTGTCCTATCCAATTATGATTTCTATGAACCACACCCATGACCAGCAAGGCAAGGTAAGAGTAAAGATTAAATAATGGCACACATACCTTAGCAGCAACCAGCAACTCTCTAATTGCACTTAAGACCTGTTCAACAAGAGAAAGAATACACCTGGTGCTAGAAATCTAGTTAACTATTCAGTACCCATGGAGCCACCATCACCGGAGGGGAATCTGCAACCACTAATTTACTAAACTACTGTTTTCCCTAACAAGAGACTTTTTATGACATTGTTTCACATCCATTCTGTCGATGATGTTGGGATACAGGGAATAAAATGCCACACCACTCTATAGTTGTTCACATGCAGGTTAATCTGGTGTGTTAAAAGTCCTGTGAGAGGCTGCCATTTAATAATGCATTTTCGGAGAAGGGTATTTTTGAATTGTCAACATTTCAAATACAAGATGATAAAAATGTAATGATATTGCCTTTATTCTGTACTCTTGGTTTTATCTTCTGACCTATTCAAAAAAAATGTGTCTGCATTCTATTCACTCCCTAAAGCTTTAACAAATACATGTGTATTATCTCTTGGCAAATATTAATCATAAATTTAAAGACATTAAAAATGACTCTTATAACTTATATGTGGTTGTTTCAATGTTGACTCAATGGTGTATAAAACTGAAACAGCTACAGCATCACATCTTTTCAAAAAGCATGGCCCTTGAAATTTCGAGAAAGCCAATTGCATATTCTTTTCTATGGTAGTACTAAAAGCAAACAGGTAATCTATGGCTCCATAACCCTTTTGCATTTCAACATATCCAAAAACTCCAGGTTCTTGGCTCTCAAACTCCCTGGGAACCCAGTGTGCTCGTGCTTTATCACAAACTGACCCAAGATCCTTTCGAAGGCACCACATGGTGTTGCCTGACTTGCCCTTCTCAGTTCTGAGTCTGCAACCTAGCCCAGTGCACTCTTCCATGGCCAGGGCTCTTCTTCCTGGCTTTGGGTAAGGCCTCTTCTCTACTAACAGACACAGTGGGGGTTCAACACTGCTCCCAAACTCTGAAACAATCTTTTAGGACTCAAAATATAAAAGGACCTGAATTCATATTTATTCAAATTATAAGATTAAGTTACATAAATGTAGTCACCTTACAGTTTCATGTCTGCAAACAGAAAGCAAAATAAAGGGGAAACCCATTATAATGACATTAATTTATGATTTGCATCTATGAAATCTGCTCAAACCAATTTGTTCCCTTGAGAAAATGATGACTTGATATATATTGTTAAATGATGAAGCAGAATAGTAAACTGTGGATTATTCCCAGTGTCAAAAAATTGGAGGATGGGGAGGGGAACACCCATATAGAAGGAGAGGGGAGGGGTTAGGGGGATGTTGGCCCGGAAACCTGGAAAGGGAATAACAATCGAAATGTAAATAAGAAATACTCAGGTTAATAAAGAAAAAAAATTTTTACATTGTCTTGAAATCTATATGCTAATTTTCATTGAAGAAGAGAGAGAAGAGGTATGTGAAAGGTTAAGTACAATTCTGTGTCTTGTCTATCTATCATAATATGAATAATATAATTTTTGCAAATCTAGTTGGCAAATAAGATAGTTTGGCTTGTTCCCTAAGAGTTTGTACATTATATAGTGTTATGCATATTAATTAAATATTACAGGGTCAAATAAATAAACTCAAAACATTTCCTTAGTTATATTCTTAAATAAAATAGTACTTGCTCAAATGACATTTCATTCAGTCATCAGAAGGATTTGTATATTATGTCCTCTTGTACTGGTTAGATTACTAATGTGTGTAGCAAGCTGACTGGGGAGCACTCTTCAAATTAGTCTCTGTGCATAAGAAGCAATATTAGCAAGGGAAGAGACTGGCTCAGGTACAGTCTTCGGGGACCTCTGTAATACCAATACGTCAAGATGCCTCATATTTAAGCAAGGGACTGTGGTGTTCTGAATGAAAATGGCTGCCATAGAACCATAGGAAGTGGTACTACCAGGAGGTATGGCCTTGTTAGCATAGGTGTGGCATTGTTGGAAGAAGTTTGTTACTGAGGAGAGGCTTTCAGGTTTCAGGGTCAGCAACCCACTCCCAACTTCACTCTCTCTTCCTGCTGACTACAGATCTGGATGTAGAATCACAGCTACCTCCTCAGTACCATGTCAGGCTGCATGCCACCATGCTTCCTGTCACGATAGTGACTGAACTTCTAAAACAGAAAGCCAGCTGCAATTAAATGTTTTCCTTTATAAGAGTTGTTGTTGTCATGGTGTCCCTTTACAGCAATAAAACGCTAACTAAGAGAGGGTCTAAGATGTGGTACAACCACACTGAGCAGTCAATGCACTTGGCCTGCCTCCAGTAAGAGAACATAACCTTGTGGTGTAAACATACCATTTTGTCAAGTTCAAGTCCCATGATCTCATCCACAGTGTATTCAAGGGTTCGGGATCTAGAGTTAAAGGTTGTTGTGAACTGCCCAGTCTGGGTTCTTTGCAAGAACAATACATTGTCTTATCCACTGAGCCTTCTCTTCATAAACAGTCCATCTTTAAGCTCAAATATTTAAATATTTAATATTAATTTCTAAGACTGATAATGAAATCTACAAAAAGGACCGTAAGAACTTACCATAACAATCAGTACATTTTTAATAAAGAATAAATTAAGACCTTTTCAATGCTTTTCTGTGTAATTTTTTCTTCCAAACCTATGTATGCAGGGACTTTAAGCCATTGCAACAAAGAATCTGGGAATTCTGACTCTTAAAAATATTTCCACAGCCTCTTGCACAATGGTCTATGAGCCTTGAGTTCAGGAACTATCATGTAGCTGGGCTCCCCACAATCCCTGGACTCTCCATTGTCTCCAGTTGTGGATTACCATTTGCTGGGAAGAAAAGCTTCTCTGATGAGGGATAATGGTTCCACTTATCTGTGGGAATAAGCCCAAGATTTAGAAAGTACTTGAGAATCACGCTGGTCTAGACGTGTGGTAGTTATAGACCCTCTTTAAGGAGGTATGACCTCATTGTTCTTGGGAGCTTGGGAATGTGGCTGCCACCGGGGATGATTTCCATTTTGTTGAATAAACTTTAAGGCCAATTTAGACAGCTGCTGGCTACCAACATGTGAGTGCCACTTATGTACCTTCATGGATCTTTTGCCATGCTGGTCGCTGTTGTGGTTAATAGGAGTCACTGCTGGGAATGAAGAGGGGGCTGGTGGGAAAATTGTCAGAGCCAGCATGTCAGAATATCTCCTATGAAAAAAATCTCTCATAAAAAGAGCAGCATAAACAAGATCTAAAAAAAATATCAATATCTATAAACATGCTAGCATGGAAGGGGGAAATTTCACAGGGTGCCAACCCTGGACAAAGAACTATAGGCAACAAAAGACTGAAGAGAGAGGGATAATTAGCCTTTCCCAAGGACGAGTGAACTCAGTGACCTAATTATTTATGCAATACAAAGGGTTCAACCCTGAAACCAGATACACACAAAGAGCAGAAATGGACTAGGCAGGTTGTAGTTATGTATTTCTGTATAAATATGCACACATGAATATGTGTGTAAGAATAACAATCAAAACATTATCAATTTGAGAATTAGGGAGCATGGCAGGGGCTAAAGGGATGGGACTTGGGAAAGGCTCAAGGGAGGCAAAAGGGGAAATTGATGTAATGCTGTTTTAATTAAAATTTATAAATATAAAAACTGAAAAATAGATAATTGAGAATAATCTGGGGAAATGTAGGGTCTTTTAAGTTGCTAAGGAAACACAGCAATGTCAGATAACGCATAAAATGCTACCTAAAGACAGAACATCACTGTTGGTAACATGATGTTTCTGTAGGGCAAAATTGTCTATTTCTTTTGGAAGAGAAACATTGCCTTGCACAGTCAGCACGGTAAAAACATGTGGATGGCAACAGTTAACTTAGTGCTGAAGTCTAAAAGGTTGTATCATGCCCAGCAGGTGTACAAGTCACATTAATAAGTGATTGTCACTTGTAAAGATATAGAAATATTATTTTCTCAGTATAAGTATGTTATTTTTTAAATTATGAACTACATCATAAATTAACATGCCATCCTTATACAGGGGTCACAATAACAATCTTCTATGTATCTGTCCAATTTTAATATGTAGGCTGCCAAAGCGAAGACATTACATTTAAAATAGCAGAAAGAAGAGAGCATTATCTCTTTCTGTCTGTCCTTCGCATGCATACTAAATGATAGCACGTATTAATAACTGCATGCGCTGTGGAATTATTGAGTCTTGATTCCTCGGTGTCCTGAACAACAGAAATTTGTAAACATGTGTTAATCAGTATTAAGTGTTCCAAAATGCAGGATCTGTGTATTCAACAGCTCTTCAGGGATGGAGCAGCGTCAGGCTTACGAAGAAAGCACTGTGTGTTGAGAACAGAGTTCTAAAATGTCAGTCCTTCTTGTGAACTAGTATGTATGTCTCTCTAAGGAAATGGCATTGGAAGATTCTGCTGAAGCAGAGCAAGCCAGATTTAGAGTATAGTATAAATTACACTATGCACTGCATTATGATTGCATGGCCCACCACATCGGCCATGGTTTTTACAATGTCCTTATTTTCCAAATCCTACTACTAGCAAATGCATTAAAAACCTGCTAAGTGAACACACAGGAAACTCTCTACCTTCTCTCTTTCCTGTTTTCAAGGAAAGAACTGTTTTTAGAAATCAGAGCACTTCTTTCAGTTAACTGCACTTGAATCCCAGGCAGAAACCCTGCCCTGCACCTCAGACAGTAAAGACAACGTAAGAGAGCTTCTCAGACCCTGCAGAGCCACATGTGGACACTGCTCTGGCTGCTGCCACCGTATCGTCTATGATATTATCTATTGCTCTTTCTATCCCATGTCAAATAATCTATATTCTCCCTCCAGCCCCCTTTATAGTAGATACTTTGCCAAACATAAGCAAACATAAATCTTCCTGGATATATTTTAAAAACTTTTCCAATTCTTGTCTTTCTGTTTCTTTGCAATCACATACCCTAAATGACTTCTTCATGCACAAGGATGGCATATGAATTTATGATGTATTTCATAATTTAAAAAGTAACATACTTATACTGAGAAAAAATAATATTTCTACCTATGCATATATACCTTGCCCAAACATTTGCGATTACTCTAATCTGAGTCTGATTCTTGCTCCACTAAAATGACTTTCAGGAAAACCACCAGTTCTATTACTGGTTCAATTACTTCTACTTCAATACATGCAGCCAAGGAACGCTATCCTCTTTCTCCCCAAAATGTAAGTCAGAGTAGGGTAGACCTTCAAACTCAGAGTATCTCAGTTCAAAGGAGGACTTCAGGACCACTAGATGTGCGATGGTAGACAGGTTGGCTAATTCCCTGCTATCTCACTTCATGTGCAAATTTAAACTATAAAGGGCTTACAGGAGGGCTGGAGAAATGGCTCAGTGGTTAAGAGCACCCGACTGCTCTTCCAGAGGTCCTGAGTTCAATTCCCAGCAACCACATGGTGGCTCACAACCATTTGTAAAGAGATCCGATGCCCTCTTCTGGTGTGTCTGAAGACAGCTACAGTGTACTTATATATAATAAATGAATAAATCTTTAAAAAAAAAAGGGGGGGGCTTACACGATAAGAGTTGTTTTGGTGAGAAAATTAGAGAAATGATTTCATGTACAGCACAGAATGCATGTGTGTTGAATAAAAGTTAGTTTGGTTTATAATTCTCTTCCTCCACGAAGTCAAGCCTTTGGGATTGTTCACATTATTTGCATGAGAAGAACAGAATCTGTGATAAACTTCTTTTAAACTATCCTTAAAATGTTTTTTAGCATAGGGGTTTCTTTTTTATAACTGAAAGACTCCTGCAAGACAGATGATATAGTAATTGTTGAACCTTTAAAAAAATGTAATATTTCCTCCCAGGGAATTCGGACAATTTTGGTGGTAGCCTCTCTGAAACCCTGGGATGTGGCGAGAGAGATTGCTCAGCAACTCAAAGCACTTGTAGCTTTGGTAGAGGAGCCAGGTTTAGTATCCACCACAACTGTAGTGACCACAATCATCTCTAAATTCAGTTCTACATCATTTGGTGCCCTCCTCTGGCCTTCATAACTAGGCACACATGTAGTACACGTACATGCATGCAGGCAAAATATTCTTACTCCTACAATGCAATTTTAAAAAACTTAAATAACCAGGATCCCCAACTCTGATGTCCAGATCTAAGATACTAACCAGCCATGGCAGCACTTACTCAGAGACAAATTTCACAGCCCCTGTTCAGTGTGGACCGACTCAGGCATAAGTAACTGCAGATCTCTGGTTCTAACTCAAAAATATCAAATCTACTCTCAACACCTTTGAATCCACAACATTCCATTGTAGGGGGAGGTACTGATGCTAAGGTCTCGTCCTCTAATTGGTTCTTGATTTGGTCAATAAAGGAAGCTAGGAGCTATCGGAGGGCAGAAAGGACAGGTGGGTCCGGGTCTCAGGAGGGAAAGGCGGTGCAAGGAAAGAGAAGGGCCTTTTCAGTCAAGCCTTAGAAGGAGAAGCACGAAACAATCACGTAAGATCTTGGGGAAGCTAGAACCAGTGACCTCTGCCACTAGGAATAACCAAGAAGGTCGGTGGAGGCAAGTTGATACAGACTAGCTGATAAGTTTAGGGAGGAGATTCTGTGTTCAGTAGTTGTGCTAGCCCGCAAGCTCTAAAGTAATACAGCTGAGTGTTTGCTTTTAATCCTCCGATTCAAAGGTCTCAGGTCGGGCTGGTAACTCGACCCCTCCAGGAGCGAAGGCAGGGAGGAAAGAGAAGCCAGTGAGTGATGGCGGCTTGACTAAACTAAACTGGGAGGAACAAAAGGGAACCAAAGCATCAGCAGCAAGTCCAGAGTCACAGCTCCTGGGCAATGGCGGTAGCATGTTTTTAAAAATTACACGCAACATTCCACCTTGTTAATTCAGTTAAGTAAAATCTCTTACCATTCAGCTTTGAAAACTGGACAAAAGCATCCGTGGTGGAGGAGCACTCTGTCACTGCCTTACTCTTCTGCACTTCACTCCTAGGGTACCATTTCACACATCTCTCCTTGCTCACTTGACCACCCCAACACGTTCCCAATTCCAGCACAATGAAAATGAACCTGTTTATTGAAGACTTGTTCCTGCTTTAGAATTGTGGTAATTTGAATGTGCTTGACCCAGGGAGTGACACTCTTAGGAGGTATGGCATTGTTTGAGTAGCTGTGGCCTTGTTGGAAGAAGCGTGTCATTGTGGTTGTAGGCTGTAAGACTCTTGTCCTAACTGCCTGAAAGTCAGGCTTCTCTTGTTTGCCTTCAGAACAAAATGTTGAACCCTCAGTTATGCCTGCACCATGCCTGCCTGGGCCCTGCCATGCTCCCACCTTGATGATAATGGACTGAACCTGAAGCCAGCCCCAGTTAAATGTTGTTCTTATAAGAGTTGCCTTGGTCATGGTGTCTGTTCACAGCAGTAAAACCCTAACTAAGACAGAAGTTGGATAGGCCTGACCATGCTTTGTTTTGTTTGAAGGAATGTGGATTTAGGGAGTTGGGAAAACAGTAGAATGCTTTAAATGGGCATTGATGGACTATTTTAGTAGAAATATGGAAGACTTAATTTCTGAGAGTTATGTGAACTGTGCAGACCTGGCCCAAGAGATTTCAGTGGAGAAGAATTTCAGTATGTGTTCTAGAGACTGTTTTGTGATGTTTTGGTGAAGAATGTTGCTGCTTTTTGCCCTGTCTGAAGAGTCTGCCTGAGGCTAATGTGAGGAGAGTCAAATTAATTGCATTGACAAAGAAGGTCTCAAAACAATCTTTTTTGTACTCTGTACTGTAGTTTAGTCTCTTGAAGAGTGTTTTGATGAAGTGTAGCAAACTTACGAAGAAAAAATACATAATATATGGTTCAAGTTTTATGAGGTGGTAGAATGGAGCTGAATCCTAGGTACTGGGAGATGGCAGATTAAGGGAGAGATGATTTGGGGGCAAGAGCCTACCCAGCTAAATTTATGTCCATGCATAGTAGTACAAGCCTTTAATCCCAATAGATAAAGACAAGCAGAGCTCATGAGTTCAAGGCCAGCCTGGGACAGAGCGAGTTCCAGTTAAAGAAAAGCTTAAATCCAGGCATGGTAGTACATCCCTTTAATCCTACCATTCGGGAGAACCTTGCAGGTCCTCTGAGTTAAGATCAATGTACAAATAAAGTTCCAGGACAGCCAAGCTTAGTCAGTGAAGGAACTGAAGAATAGAAAGCTGATTCAAACATGGGGGCCATGTTCCAGCTCCAGCAAGCTGCAGAACTCTGCAGCTTCAGCCATGTGCCTCTGGCTTTAGAGTCAAGAACAGAAGGGGTTGCTGGAACAATCGATGCTGGTTAGCTGGAGCTAAGAAATTAGCAGTGATTAAGACAAGATCAGCATCACTAAGATGAAGTATTCTGGGAAATATTTTCTGAGAGCACAAAGAAACTGTGTTCCAGAGATAGCCAAGGTTGTACCTTGGTAATGTTTAAGAATCACCCAGGTGGTACTGGTTTTGAAGGGATAAGAGATCATGGAGACCAGCTATGGATTGGTACTGTGAGAAGCCAGGGAAGGCCAATGATGATGGTGCAGCCTCAGTTGTAGCCTAAGACTGAAGGGGTCATGCAAAGGATTTGAGGCTTGGCACCCTGAAGAGAACCTATGAGAGACTATTGGTGAAGCCTAGTTGCAGCAGAAGAGCCCCACATATTGGAGACGCGAGTATTATGGGATGACCACCAAGAACAGCCACAGCAGTAGAGTGGAGTCAGCCAGAGTGCCTGACAGGGCAGATGTGGAAAAGTGACACAAGCCCTGTAAAGGAGCACAGATCATGTGTGGATCATAGATATTAGAACAAGAAGCTGTGAAGTTTAAGTGGACCTAGAGACCCCAAGGTATTAAAGACACCAGAGCAATGTGATACTGGCTGAGGAAAGCTGCTAACAGGAAGGGAACCAGACCAGGAAAAAAATTTGTAGCAGTCATCAAAGATGAAAAAGGAGTTGGAGATCTGAAGACTGCTTTGACATCAGACATGAAGATGCAGACCATGAGTTTGTCCGGCTAGTTTCCTGTTTTGCTCTGGCGATCACAGTTATGTGACTGGATGGATCTCAGGAGAGACTTTGAACTTTGGACTATTAATATTGTTGAGACTTCTATAGACTATGGGGACTTAACAAGATGAAATAAATGTGTTTTTGCATTATGCTATGTTTAGGTATGACCTGCATAGCAGGCCATATGTTTGAACAAGCCTATGGGGAACAGGAACTGGAATGTGGTGGTTTGAATATGCCTGGCCCAAGAAGTGGCACTATTAAGAGATGTGGCACTGTTGGAGTAGGTACAGCTTCTTGGAGGAAGTGTATCACTGTGGTTGCTAACAGAAACAAGAAACAGCTCTTTGAATATATCAATGAGTAGCTAAAGACAACTAAAGTTTCAAGAAAATAATAATGAAAGGCATTCATGCCAAAGAACCAAAATTTATCCACATATTTTAACCTTGGTGTTAATGTATAAATGGATAGAGCAGGATTATTTTCTCTGTCAATTAATCAAGAAAAAAAACCTGAAAAAATCCAGAGTGCAGCAGGAAAAATCTCTGACATGGCAGACAGAAGTAATAGAGGAAAAATGCTTTTATTAAAGGTATAGATGTACACACGCACAGCAAGGCACTCAACAAGAAAGAGGTCTGAGAAGCAGAGGGAGCTCAGGAAGTAAATGTGTGAATGTCCAGCTTCTCATGGGTGACTGTGGGATATAAATGCCTGTGCTGAGCTGAAATAAAGTCTTCTTTCCCTAATTTAAGATTAGTCACTTTATATCAAGGAGACGCTGATAGGTTCATGCACTTCTGGTAAACCTATCCTGATTCAACCTTAACTTCTTAATTTTATGGAACACATTAAAAAGTCTTGAAGATATGTTTTACTAAGTATATTATACAGTTATTTTATATTTTCTAATTTATATTTCTTAATATATATTTCCTAAGTATATTAAACAGTTGTATTAAAGTTTAAACTTGGTATCATCAGTATCTGTTGGTCCATTTACCCATTTCCCTCATTTGAGGCCCTACAGTTTACTACTTGTATATCTTGTAATTTTTTCACCAAATGGTGGATGTGATATGCTGATAATTTTATACTGTCCAGGTATCATTCTGTTGCTCCAGAGGGGACTTGACTTTTTTGCCAGGCACAGTTATCCATTCAGGGTCTCTGGTGCCTGCTTTTTTCTTAGTGTCGAGCCCATTAGGGATCTACAGTTCAGGTCTGTCTCGGTCATCTTTTCTTTCACCTTCAATCAGTGGATCTTAAAGGTCTTATTCAGTACCGAGATGTTGCTGATTTTACTGCTTGACATTTGGCCTCTTAAAGTTTTTTTTTCTGCTTGACTTCTTAGAAACTGTTGGTGTATAAATGAAATTTGGGAAATAATTGCTTCCAGAAGCAATTTCATCCTGATTTTCCATTACATGTGTTTGTGGTTTTCTTTTGCTCGAGCATCTTGAATCCTTGATTGTCTATCACTTATTTTTCTCTCAGGTCTGAGAGATAGTTGCAAACCATGTCACCTGTCTTTATAGATCTGCCCCAATGGCTAACACTTAAAAGTAGCAACTGCTTCTAATGAAGGACTATGAATTGGCTCCCCAATAGACAGGAAGATAAGGAAAGGGGGCCACAGATAGATGATAAAGATGTCAAACTTCTAACTTCTTCCTCACACCACCGACCTGAAACAAATGCCCAACAGCGTGAGACAAGGACCTGGCAGGCCTTTTCTTCTACCAGTAGGGCTTTCTGCCAGCAGATCTTCCAGGGAGTTCAAGGACTGAAGCAATAATAAAGCAATCATACCGTTAAGTGCCTCTGATGTAAGAAATTATATGCATTGATGGTTTCATCTTTCAAAGGATCTGTCCACTTAGAGAACGAGCTTCTAGGCATCCTTGTGAAGGACTGGGTTAGTTTACCCTCTGCTTATGTGTGGGAGAATTATCTTCATCAGGCTAATATGGGTGGCACTTGTCCTGGGGTTGGGATCCTAGACTGTATTAAAAGGAAGGAGTAACAGAGGACAAGCATTTACTCACCATTGTCTGCTTTTGACAACAGATACAATGTAACCAGTGACCCTAACTCCTGCTGAGAGGATGTCCCCACTTTTCTACCTACATTACCATTACTTATCTTTGTGTTATCTGAATTCATTTAACTTTGGAGATGCACTATATCTTCTCACTTTACTTTTTATTTTTTTACCTTTAGCTCAGTTATTTGCTTGCCCCTGTATAAATGTCTAAGTCAATTTTCTATTGTTATAACTGAGTAGCACAAGCTTGCAATTTCTAACAACTACAGATGACTACAGATCTGTTCCTATATGGTTATAGAAACTAAATAATGCTCCATCATGACAATGAAAATACTATGTCCAGGAAAGTGCCTGATGTGGAGTCAAAATGCTATATCAGGCTTCTCTTGCTGTATTTATGAGGCAACTACTAACACTAGCATAAGGAAAATATTCAAGGAATAGCAAGTAAGCCTGTAACGCCTGCAATATAGACAGTTTATTTATATTATGTCACATAACATTTTAATGATTATATTATTTAATCAGATTGTATAGTTACAGAATCTACTATAAATTGAATCAAAGAGATTAAAATTAAGACAGGGTGACAAAGATATATAAAGTAAAAGAAATCCTGATAGTAGAAGAAAGGATAACATGCTATGATAATTTAGGGTTTATTGCAACAATCCTTCATCAAGATTCTTCGTGTTGGAAGGGTTCTAAGGATCGTTTTCAGTTTAACTTGCACTATATTGAAACAAATGGGGTGCAATTTACTAGTGATTTCACAACCTTACAGTCTTTAACTCGAGTTACTTCAGTTTATCTCCCAAATTGAAGCACTCTACTTGAACCATAAGGGACAGATTGTGGTATTTGGTATTTTCTTAAACAATCGAAAACCCAGCAGGCCTCTCAAGTTTAATTAATTAAACTTAAATTTTCCTCAAATTCGTTCTAAATGACCTAGTCCAAATTGATCTGCTTTCAGAACATTTTATGCATCCCTTTTAGATCTTGATATATTGATTAATAAATAAATTTTCTGAAAATATACATTGAAATACTTTTTTAATTTACCAAGGCATTTTAGTTTTTTAAAGAATAAATGCATAAGTTCTATAAATAATAGTGGAAAGCAAATATAACAGATCAAAGAAACTAATGTCTAAGGAAAATGAAAGCTTCCTAGGAATCAAAAACAAGAGCAGACTGACCACAACTTTAAAAATTGAACACAAAAGAAAAGTATTTACTGTGCTCTCAAAGGAACAGCAAATTGTCAAAAGCAAAGATTATTCAACTTTATTGAAGCAACAAGTGCAGGATTACAGAATAACATAATGGTCCCCAGATACACGGTGGCAGGAGACACAGCATAAAAAGAAAATTGAGATGTGAGAGATAAGATTTCACTGAACGGATAAAAAAAAGTAAGTAATCGAAAACAGAAGCAAGAAAGTAAGGGCAAAAACATCATTTACTGAAGAGTGAAATACAAAATAGGGAGAACTGGATAGAGAAGAGAAACCCATTTCTCTCAAGGGTGTAAAGAACGAAAGTAAACACACCTGAAGAGAGACTAAAGAAAATGATTTTAAATCACACAAGTTGACTGGAACAAGTAAACAGAAAGATTATGGATACACATAGGCTAGAAAGCGAGGTAGAGTGAAGTACCTAGAAATGAAAAGGGACTTGTGATAACCCAGGGGACTTTATAGGGCTGGAAAACAAAGTGAGATGGAAAGGGGCAGGATCCTCTGCTGATGAAATGACAGCACTCTGCTGCCCAAAATGAGAGGGTAGTCACAGAGATTCAGATGTCGAAAAAAATTATAATTCCTTGAAAGTCAAACAAGCAGTCAGACATTCAATCTGGGCAAGGCAGGGCTACGAACCTCCGAGACAGTGCAGGGAGGGTGAACTGGACAGTGCAGGTAAAATCCCAGCAGAGACAAAGGAAAAGAAGAAAACTACAGGCCCAGGTTAAAATGAAAACTGCAGAGCAGTCTAAGTCTCAGAGTAGCAGAACTGATGTTTCCGAGTTAGAAGAAAAGTCGGGATGAATGCAATAGATATAGAATGTGTAATAAACCATTTAGAGGGGCAGAGGAGCTTAAGGAAAGGTAAGCAGAAATGAAGGCATATGGAAAGCAGAGGATTTCCTTAGACATCAGGGCAGAAAGGGCAGGCTGCCTTCTGACTCTAGTCAAGTGTGACACTCTCCTCAACAGAGAAAGGCAAAGAGTAAAGGAGTGCAGAAAAATAGCATCCCGTGCAAATGCCAAAAAAAAAGACATCTGTATTTTAGATAGGGGTAATTAACTGGAAAAAGTTGACTTAATAAGGAAAATATAAACAAAAGAAGAAAGTACACTGTAATTATTTTATTAATGTGAGGACTCAACAGAACAGATTTCTATGGAGCTTAGTATGTGTCTTACGGTTTTACTGCTGTGAACAGACACCGTGACCAAGGCAACTCTTACCAGGACATTTAATTGTGCTGACTTACAGGTTCAGAGGTTCAGTCCATCATGTGGGAACAGGGCAGCATCCAGGCAGGCATGGTGCAGGCAGAGCTGAGAGTTCTGCATCTTCATCTGAAGGCTGCTAGCAGAATACTGTCTTCCAGACAGCTAGGATCAGGATCATAAAGCTCACACCCACAGTGACACACGTACTCCAACAGGGCCACACCTTTTAATAGTGCCACTCCCTAGGCCAAGCATATGCAAACCATCATATGTTACACAGACCTGAGGAGAATGGTGGACTAAAGAAAAAAGTCGGATCCACTTTTTGAATAGGAGATAGTGTTTGCTCTCCAATTACATATCCGACTTACTGATGGGGTGGTAGATACTTAAATTAGAAAATAAGTAAAAATCAAGAAAATACAGTGATTGTTAATGCACGCTCAGTTATAGAATACATGTCCTGTGTCCATATGTAAAAATAATTCTATATATTGAACAAATATAATGTGTCTGTATAAAAATATCATCATGAGGATATAGATATATATCATATATATCCAAAAGAAAACACACACACACACACACACATATATATATATATATATATATATATATATATATCAATTTAAAATGCATGCTTTTACATCCTACATGACAAAAGGGTACAAATTTTCATGTAATACCATCTCTTCACAATGAAAAAAATACCAGAATCAATGGTGGGATAGGCAATTCATAAAAGAAAACACGCCAAAGTCCAGAACCTTTTCTGAAAACTCAGATTTCCTTTTTCATCATGAAATGTAGAACCATACCATGTTTTAATAGCCTATTACAAGAATCAACTTGGGAAAACACAAATAAAAATCACAAAATCATAAGGAATAACCAGTCTCAAAACTACCAAGTGCTCAGCAATGGATGAACATAGATCTCGAGAACGTGGAGTTAGGGTGCTACTGTCTGTAACAAACATAAGCCATAGCTTAGAAATCAAATTCAAGATCGAAATCTACCTTGAGTCAAAAATAAGGCAGACCTAACGTTGCAGCCTATAATCATTACTACTTGGGAAGCAGTGGCAAGATCCCAAATTCAATAATTTCTCAGCTACACAAGAGAGTTTAAGACTATCATGGACAACAAAATTAAGAGGGTACAAATGGCACTAAGGATAGAACTCTCTGGTAAACTGCTTGCCTGGAATGCATGGCCTTAGGTTTAATCCTTAGTATGATAAATAAATACTATTTAGTAAAGATAATTACAGAATTATATAAGATGATATGTGAAAGGTTCCAGTGTGAGAAGTGTGGTAAATAGAAGATTTGTAACAATAAGGAAGTTACAAATATAAATGCTTTATAATGTATTACTGAGCACTGACTTTCTGAGACATGTTGCTTTCAGTGTCATAGTGAATTTTCAACAAGAGATGATTCTTTACTTAGGCTCATATCCATCTAGAAGAGTCAATAAAATATAAATATGGGAACATCTACATAAGACAGTGTGAATTCCTGTCATGTTACATGTAGTATCAGGAAAGAAGCTGATTAGACCATGAGGAAACAGAGAAGGCCTAGGTTTCTTCAGAAATTTCCCACACAGGAAGCACAAATGTGAAATCATTTAGATGGTAGAAAGTAGACTCGTTGTAACACACTTCTTCTGAGTTTATGATTATTCTTACTGTTCTACTATCAATAGCCTATGCACCTGAGAAAGGTGACAGCATAGTTATGATTCCATATGTGTCACCTTTGTTTCATTGTGTACTATGGAATATATGTCCTCTACAGAGTCATTCCCAGCTTTCCTGGTCGATCAAACGCATGCACTCACCTTGCATTTGTTTTAGCCAAAGACAACAACAGAGGATGCATATGGAGCTTGACAACTGCAAGTTAAGGGGTCCCTGATTCGAGAGAAAAATGAAAGTCAAGGTTAAAATAAGAGGTACATGAGAGTAAGCTACTGCATCTCAGAGAGAAGATGACTCATGAAGAGTGAGGAGAAAGGCACGCTTCTCTGAAGAAGGTACCTTAAAAAAGTTTAAACAGAAGCTACAGCCCAGGAAAAGAATGTAATGCTTGTTGTGTGATTAAATCATCCGGAAGCTAAGGATGAATAGAAATCACAGTGTGGTTCTGAAGTACATAAAGATAAAAGGACCCTTCAAGTCATTTACAGCAAATATTAAAGTATTCATGTTCTTAGACAACTTGAGACTAAATGATGATGGTTGGTGGAACTTATTGCCTAGCCTTTCCAGCTCCCTGGGTTCAATTCCAGGACTATCCCTCAACAGAAAGGTTGCATAATATAGAAATGTAGAACTGATAGTCTGAAATAAGCTTGGAGATATGAGGACTTATCTGGGCAGGTGGAAGGAAACTTTCACAAAATGAGGCTGGGGTGTCATAGTTATTAATATAAATTGCAAAGTAAAAAAATAACAATGCTGGAGGCCGGAGAGATGGCTCAGTGGTTAAGAGCACTAGCTGCTTTTTCATAGGTCCTGAGTTCAATCTCCCAGCAACCACGTGGTGGCTCACAACCATCTGTAACAAGATCCGATGCCATCTTCTGGTGTGTCTGAAGACAGCCACCGTGTCCTCAATGCACGTAAAATATATATAAAAAATTAATTTAAAACATTAACAATACCATGGGGACAAGAGAAGGGAAGCAAAGGAAGATGAGCAGAACAGGAGGAGAGATGGGGCAGGAAGCATGGAAAATTGTAGGAAAGTTCTTCAGTCGCTCATAGAAAATGATGGTCATAATTTATATTTTTGTGAAGTTTAAAATGGCTTCCAAAGCATTTTCCCACAGAACCCCAATCATGTAGATAACCTATGTCTGCATGCTTTGTTCCTCATCAACTTCAATCCATGACTTCCTCTGAGGTTCCAAAGCATCTGTGGCTTTACTCCCATGTTGCCCCCATTGGATTTTCTGATTACTTCACCTGAGCTTTTTTCTACCCAGATACCAGCATACTCTATTCATCCCTCAAATATCCCAGTTCTGGTGAAGACTTTCTGGACATGTGTCAATTACAGTCTCTTACCTCCAGGCAACAGAACAGAATACACACCCATGTATTTCTTATCAACACTTCTTTCTGCATTTCATCCAATAGAACTTACCACTCTCAATACTGTGACCTATACTTGCTTTACTCTTAATTTATTTTTTGTCTTCTTATATAACACTAATATTTATGGAGGCAAGCATCTTCATTTCTATATTAAACTGCCAGGAATATTTCCTAATACATTTTACGTGTTCAACAAATATTTGGAGAATGAACATTTACATGATGAACAGTGGGTTTAATGGAACAGGCTTGTAATCCCATCTACTCAAGAAACCAAAGCAGAGTCAAAGGCTCAAGGCATATTTGAGCAACAAAGCTGGTCAAAGTCAGCCTGGGCAAATGAGTGGGAAGCTGTCTCAAAAGGAAAAGGAGGAAAAGTCCATGAGCACATGCCAGTGTCAGAGTACTTGCCTGGAGTGTGTAAGAGCCTAAGTTCTCTCCCTGCAAAACAGTATGTTTTAGGAGTAACAACAACAGAAAGATGGACAGCAGACTATTTTAATCCTCATGTAGGAAAATATTAAAGGGCCCATGGTCTGAGAAAGAAATACTATGTATCAGCCAGAATTAAATACATGTGCCCAGTTAGTTCCTTTAGTTAAATCAATGCCAGGCAAAAGCAAAGGATGTTGTGAAACTCAAGTTCTATGAGATTTTTTTTTCATCTTTATTAATTTGGGTATTTCTTATTTACATTTCATTTGTTATTCCCTTTCCTGGTTACTGGGTCAACATCCACCTAGCCCCTCCCCCTCCCCCCATTACCGCTCTTTCCCCCAACAATCACGCTCACTGAGGGTTCAGCCTTGGCAGGACCAAGGGCTTCCCCTCCACTGGTGCTCTTACTAGGCTATTCATTGCTACCTATGAGGTTGGAGTCCAGGATCAGTCCATGTATAGTCTTTGGGTAGTGGCTTAGTCCCTGGAAGCTCTGGTTGGTTGGCATTGTTGTTCATATGGGGTCTCGAGCCCCTTCAAGCTCTTTCAGTCCTTTCTAAGATTCCTTCAACAGGGGTCCCGTTCTCAGTTCAGTGGTTTAATGATGGCATTCACCTATGTATTTGCTGTATTCAGGCTGTGTCTCTTAGGAGAGATCTATATCCGGTTCCTGTTGGCCTGCACTTCTTTGCTTCATCCATGTTATCTAGTTTGGTGGCTGAACATGTATGGTCCACATGTGGAGTAGGCTCTGAATGGGTGTTCCTTTTGCCTCTGTTCTAACTTTGCCTCCCTATCTTAAGGAGAAAAGAAGTCCCCTATGCAGCCTTGAAGGTTATGAGAACAACTATTCAGGATGAAAGATTCAGGAACACTTTCTGAACCAAAGGAGAAAGGCCGCTGCTATGTTCTCAGGTAGAATTGTTTTGAATAAAGAGAAACTAGTAGAAGACCTAACAGATGAACAAGGAGGTGAATAAATATGCCTTATATTGTATAATTCTATTTTTTGTTTCTCTGATCAAGACAGGGTCTCCTGTGGCAAAGGCTGGTCTCACTGGCACCATCCCTCCAAAAGCCGAGACATACCTTGCTTCTCAGTGAGCACATTGTCTCCTTTGTTCTAAAAAAAAAAAAAAGCAGGATTATTATCTATGTGTTAAATCCTGAATAGCTGTTTGTCTTATGAAACAGTGAACATGAAAAGAGATATTAGCAGCAGCTTGTGTTTCAAAAAAAGGGAAAGCAGTAGTGACCCCTTTGGAATATCCAGATTACAAAAGACTTACAGTGCCGAAATGTAAACCCGATTTTGCACTCAGTGACTGAACTGGGGAAAGTAGAGGTGTCTCATGCTCCCCTAAAGCAGTGTACCTCCTAGAGGGAGAATATTGATAGATGTATGCAGTGAAGAGAGGAAACACACGGGCACCATGGGAAGTGAAAAGGTATATCAGGGGCACATAAATCAGCCATGATACGGGAACAGAAGGTGAAAGCTTAGCACATCTGCACCAAGAAGAGCCATATGCACCTGTAGCACATTGGGGAAAAATACAACAGACTCAGGCAAAACGACAGAAAGATGGCTCACTGGGGATGGCATATAAAGATCCTGTTATAGATGCCGGGTTTCCCTGGAAGGAAATCCAAGGCATCTGGATCACATTGGGAACAGATGAAGCATATGGGGGAAAGGTGCCTCTGGAGTGGGAAGAGACATCTGTGGCAGGACATGAGGACTGGAGGAGGCACTACAAGAATGGATGGGCTGATAAACGCTGTGAGCAAGGAGGGTGCTCTGGGGAACACTGAGGAACAGTAAATATCCTCGGGTCTTCTGGGGGAAAGTGAGGGGCTTTGTGCTCATTGAGAGGAATGTAAACAATTGTTAGGGAGGCATTGGCACAAATGGATCCTTAAGGACTTTGTCAAAAGTAGGAATAATAATTTAGCAAGAAGAAAAGCTGGTATGCCTTGTGCAGTCGTGATAACTGAATAATAGGAGCCCCATCCCAGCTGTGTTCTGAGCACATGGAAGGAAATACAGGGGAGAGAATCCGAGCACGGAGCTTATTTTTGTGAAAGGGAGAAGGAAGGAAATGCTTATAAAGGACCAAAGAAAGAAATCCAAAATTAAACCTTGAGTACACTGACAGAACCCAGAATGCATCTGGAGAACTTTGAAAATAGTGTCTAAGTAATATCCGTGAACTATACCTTGGGCAGTGAAATCATAGCATTCCAAACAAATGTGGATATAATTTGGTTCTTCTTGGCTCAGGTAAGATTCTATTTCTAAATGTTCTATTACCCATTTTAAGTGATTAAAAATAACTTATATCATATATTCATGAATGACATTCAGAGAGAAATGAATGAGATTTCAATGTATTTTAATTAAAGTATATTTACTTCATTTAGCCTCCCCCTGTTACTCCTCCAAGTCTTTCCATGCCCCCCATATGCTATCAAATTGATGGCCTCTTTTTCTTGTTATTATTGTTACACATAGATGATATAAAGATACATAGATACATAGAAATAGATATAGATTGATCGTGCATAGATAGATGGTAGATAGATAGACAGACTGACAGACAGACAGACAGATAGATAGACAAACATATATGTATGGTATGGAGGAATTACCACATTCCATTCAATAAGAGGGAAATCGCCATCCTGAGTGCTAGAAACCTATCCAACTTTATGGGACTAGTGAGGTCATTATCTTAGAAAAGAACCATTTTCCCAAACCAGTGTGATTCCTACCTACATTCTAAAGCTTATCATTATACCCACAGATAAGTATAGATATATCCCCCCATCTAAAAATCTCCTCTTTATAGCTAATAGAGAATATTACTAGTAACCACAACTGAACCATGGTTCAAAGATCATGGAGAGCCTACCTCCAAAGCATCCACCTACAACCAATTCCTGTGCCTCTCAGAAGAGGGGGCAGAGAGACTGTAAGCGGCAGAGGACAGAGGAATGTATTTTCTGTAATATTCTCAGGTTGACATATCACTTTTCCAAAAGACACAGACAAATCTGAAATACCAAGTCACTCATGTATCTAGAACATGAATAAATTTAACATAAAATTGCATTCATCCAGCTTGGGTGACTGTAATCATTAGTTTGAGTTTTGATTTGATTTGTTTGTTTGGGGAGATTGTTCGTTTTTTGAGACAGGATAATTACTTTTATTCCCAACTTGACCCAAGTAGAGTTATTTGGGAAGATAAATCTCAATTGGTAAAATGCTTCCACCTGATTGCCTGTAGACAGATCTACAGGTTATTTTCTTAATTAATGATTGGTGTTGACAAATATGGCCCATAGTGTTTGGTGTCACATCTGGGCCTGAATATGGGTTCTGAATCATATAGCAAAGTATATTCATCGATCTCTAATGAGCAAGCCAATAAGCAGGGCTCCTCCGGGGAACACTTCAGTTCCTGCCTCCAGCTTCCTGCCCTGCCTTTCTTCAACAGTGGACTAAGATGTGGACATATAAGCAAAATAAGTCTTTTCTTCTTCATGTTGTTTTTAGTGACAGTGCTTTATCAGAGCAATAAAAGAGTTTGGGGAGGACTGTAAAGTAGTTTGGAACTTTGAGCTGAAAAAGTTATTGAGTGTTTGATGCTTTATGAACTATTGTGGGAGCTTGGAAATTAAAGAGACAGAGAAATAGAGTTGTCAAGGCCCTTTAGAACCCAGAGGATCATGAATTGGTCTCAAACATCCAGAACTGAACTTTTTTACACCGTTGCATTCTGGTTTTGCTTTGGTATGATTGTAACTGTACCCTGGCTCATTTGTAGTGAGAGATGATATTATTTATTTTACAGGCACCCAATGTTGTGACATGTGGGAATTGAAGGAGAGATTTCACATTTTAGAGATCTTTTCGATATTTTAGAGAAACATTTAATTTTGAAAAAGTTATAGATATTTTAAAGAGGCTTCACGTTTTCATGTGTTTGAATTTTTAAATCTATGGGCTTCCTTTAAAGGATGGAACATGTTTTACATTTTCACTGTAAATATTAATATGAGACTTGGGGGATAAACAAGAAAGTTATGATTTAATAATAGACGTTTGTCACATTCACCAGTGGTCAATTGTGCTAAGTTTTTGTCATCTTTATACAAGCTAAAGTTATTAAAGAGTAAGAACAATTGAGAAAATGCCTACAGAAGATGGTCCGTAGGCAAACCGGGAGGCCATTTTCTTGACTAAAGATTGATATGGGTTGGCCAGCCCACAGGAATTCAGTAGCACACCTAGGCTGGTGGTCCTGAATCACTTAAGAAGCAGGCTGAGCAAACAGGACGAGCAAGCCCGTAAGCAGCACCCCTCCAGGACTGCTTCCGTTCCCACTTCTAGATTTCTGGCTTGCGTTCCTGCCCCAACATGTTTAAAGAAGGATGATGGGCTGTGATGTGAACGGTAAATGAAATAAATCCTTTCTTTGCTGATTCACTTTTGGTAACAGTGTTCGTTTTATCACAGCAATAGAAACTCTAACTAAGGAAATTACAGAAACATCATAAATTATGGGTATCATAAAAAGTCACAAAAAATTTGATTCTGCCTATCAACCCTTATATAAAAAATGTGTATGTGAAAAGTAACTTATAATTGTAACATTCTGAGGATTGTAGCGACCATGAATCAAAGTCAGTATGTAACAACCACCTGGGACAGTAGCTGGGTAAGTCAGTGGAATGTAAGTCTGTATTTCTTCCCTAAAAGACATGATGTTCACATACAGACCTAAAACATGGCTTCAGGAAGCAGGAAGGTTGAAAATTCAGGATTATGAAGAGATCCTGTTTTTCCAGTTCAAATAATACATAAGGCCGCCAGGGAGAATCTACCTTGAGTGACAGATCACTGCCAGGTCCTGACCTGTGCCCACCTTCTCAGACTCCCTTCTCGTTCTCAGGACTCTATCTGATCATGGAAGAACATTTTCCTTCCTGTTACCATTTCCAATATTATTGGTAAGTCCCTCCCTAGTCTCTCTTCAACAACAGCCTTGTAACTAACCTGATGTAAACATGTATTGCAACCCTCAACTTTATGGAAGGGATTACATATATTCTTTCTGACCAAATCTCCCGTAAGTACATTTGCCTTTAATAGATTCTTCTCACCTATAGAATAACATACTCTAGCCTCTAAAGTATGATATAAGATGTTTTACAACCTCACTTTATCCACTTGGCTTCTACAACTTGTCCTGGTTGTGCTTCTGCAGCAATGCCTAATTATTAAGATTTATTGCTCCATGACTTAGTATACTACAGATACATATCATTATATCCATAAGGAATACCTTCCCTCCTGTCTATAAAATAAGCTAGCATTTGACTTAACCCCTATTCAGGGTTGGCTTTCTCCATGAAGCATCTGCCTTCCTCTATCCACTTGCATGTTCTAACTTCTGTGAACAGCAAACTGGAACCTAATGAACCTCCTTTTGGTGAAAGCTAATTTTAATTATTTCACTTCTGTCTTGTTTGTCTTAATACTGTCTTGTGTACTAAAATGGTGTTCAGAGCCAGATTACACTATTTCATTTGGGACACATATGGTATGAATTAATTTGGTAAAATTAATCTGGTAGAAATCAGAATGTGCTAAAAAGTACAAGGGGGTAAAGATAATATGAGAGAAAGATATTTATGTCAAAAGTAAACTGAATGATAAGAGTTACTATGCCATGAGGTAAAAGTAGCAAATTGCAATAGTCATACCATCTGTCAAAGTCATGACTTGTTAATATTTTAGTAAGAAAAGAATCGAAAAATGTGAATAAAAACCATAAAGACTTCTGTGAGGAAATCCCTATGCATATTGACCTTTAATAATATGTAATAATATGCATACTGCTGTGTTACAGAATAAACAGTGATGTACTGCCAAGATAGTAGAGAACACATAGCTAAGTAGTTGCTGACTGCTTGAATCAAGCTCATAATGCACTCTCCCTAATGTGCTAAACACAAAAGAGAAGAGTCCTGGAAAAAATGAAATGCTGGAACTCTTAACCACGCAAGGTCCAGAAGGGAGCTTCAAATTACAAAGAGGAATCCCATCTGTATCTGTTGGAACAGAGTCCAAGAATGGTGTCATGTGAGAATTCTGAGTGCTTGTGAGAAAACTCCAAGAAAGCAAGAGTCTTCTAACCTCAGTTTCTTCAAAACAGAATTGTCCTTGGAATGATTTTTTTGTGTGCCTCCCAGGTATAGCAGGGAGGAGTGAGTTTACTTCAGCTGTTGCTATTCATAATATCTCTCTGTAAAAAATGTTTATACCACATGCAGCTCGTCTTTCTTCAATCAAACACCTTACTCAAGTGATTCTTCGTAACCTTCAGAGTATAAATTGCCTGATGCTCTGAATAAAGTTGACTATTGCGTGAGACATTGGTCTACCTCATTTTTAGACTTTTGGCTTTGGTCTGAGTATCTACTTTGTGCAGTGGTCAGCAGTATGTGTATGTATATTACGTATATTTATATGTATGTGTATGTGTATATGTGTATGTATACTCACTCTACTGGGGCGGGGGCATACACTAAAGAAGAACAAAGAAATTTTCTCAGCTTAGGAGAAATGCTCCTTCTCTAGGGAAAAGAAGAAAAATTTTTATAAGACAATTCCAAGAATACAAAGGGGAATATGAAAACATAAATAATGAAGATATATAAAAGTAAATTATTAAGTTAAAATAGAAAGTATTTAGCAGGGGTACAAAGAGATATAACAGTAGAAATTCTCCAAATGGAATTTCACTAGCAGAATTGAGAAATAAGAGACAACAGAAATCACCATAAAAATCAAAACAGAGTCAACTAGACCATCAAGGTATATGTGGGAGTCTATATAACAGATGATTGCTGGGGGAAAAAAGAAGCCTGTATCTTTGAATAAGAATTTAAACTTAATATAATTTATTTGAAAGATCTCTGTTTTAATTTGAAAAGATTTGTTAATAAAAATCCCATTAATTTCTTCCATTATTTAGAATGGATCATAAAAGCTATATAATCACCTACTGCCTTTACTTACTGTCTGGAGAAAAACTTCCTGTCGAATGAATGAGACATCAAAGTAAAATTGCTTTTAAGCATATCAGCATGTTTATGTGCATTGAATATATGTGTATAACAAATCTACAAGGCCATCCACATCAAAAAGGCCAAGTGAGGCACAAGACACTACTTTAAACTATGGATATTTAAGCAGTGCTGTCAAGATGGTCATTAGGATGTAAAGAAACTTGCTGAGTTCAACAACCCAAGAAGCCACATTGTAGAAAATGAGTAGTATTGACTCCCATAAGTTGTTCTTTGACTTCACAGTGCTCTGTGGTAACCACTCAATTAAGATATAATTACAGGTTTTAAATCAATATAAAAATGTAATACCAACAAAGTAGCTAAATTGTTAGGTAAAAAGGCACTGTAAGAAATATAAAAGTTTGTTAGGATAATTATAGAAGGATAATGGAACTGAAAAGTTTTAAGCAAGAGGTCTAAAGTAGTCTGGAAAGAATTTTAAAAGAAAAAAATTTAGAAAGTATGACTTAAGCACATGAGTAAATTTTCCAGTTGCTGTGGTAAAATACATAAACAGAAGGTAGGGTTTATTAGGGCTTATGATTCCAGAAAGTTAAGAATCCATTACCATCGTAGCAAGAAGCATGGCAGTGGGCAGGCTGGCATTATACTGGAAGAGCAGCTGTGTAAGTCACATCCCTATCCACAAACAGGAAGCAGAGAGAGTTATCTCAAAATGGCAAGTCTTTTGAAACTTCAAAACCATACCCCAGTGACATTCTTCCAGTCAGACCATACCTCCTAAACCTTACCAAAAGCCACCAACCAGGGGCCAAGTATTCAAATGTCCTCACTTTGTTCAAACTACCACAGATCCCTAGATGAAGACAACACTCATGAAAGATTAAACTCTGAATAACCTTAAAAACAAATAGACTAGTGAGTAAGGACCCATGTAAACCCAAGAAAAATACCTGTAGAGACCACTTCCAGTAGATAAGCATGGCCTCCAGTGTAAAGATGGGGCCACCCACCCATCTTAAGTTTTTAACCTAAAAATGTTCTTGTCCAAAGGAAGCACAGGACAAATATATATATATATATATATATATATATATATATATATATGGAGAGAGAGAGAGAGAGAGAGAGAGAGAGAGAGAGAGAGAGAGAGAGAGAGAAGAATGGGAACTGTCCCACCTAGGGATCCATCCTGTCTGCAGACACTATCACTGTTGCCCAGAGACTCTTGCTAACAGGAACCTGGTATGGCTATTCCTTGGGAGGTTCTGCCAACACTTGACCAGTGCAGCTGTGGATGCAGCCAACAATCAGACTGAGCTCAGGGACCCCAGTGGGGGAGCTGGTGAAAGGACTGGAGGAGCGGGGGGGGGCACCGCAACCCCACAGGAAGAATAATGTTGGCTGGCTGGACCACCCAGTGCTCCGTGTAAGTAGACCACCAACCAGGGAGTATACAGGGAGGGATCCATGGCTCCAGATACATATGTAGCAGAGGATGGCCTTGTCTAACATCAATGGGAGGGGAAGCCCTTGGTCCTGTGGAAGTTTTATGATCCAGTGTAGGGGGATGCTGAAGCAGTGGGGCAAAAGTGTGTAGGTGGGTGTGTTCGTGGAGGAGCACCCTCATAGAGGCAAGGGAAGGGGAAGAGGGCAGATGGGATATGGGGAGTTGTGGAGGTGTAACCAGGAAGGGAGATATCATTTGAGATGTAAATGACAGGGATGATTAATTAAAAAAGATGAAAGAAAGACATTAAATTGTGAGAAATAGCTGTTAGCTCAAGCCGCACACTGATTTCACAGTGATAGGGGTTAGCTATGGAAAGACTTTAAGAGCAGCTGTATTTCTGAGCTCTCCTTGCCCCTAGGAATGATCATGGAGGAGAAGTCCAAATTGAAACACTTCAGACCCTAGAGTTAAAAAAGAGGAAAGGGAATGTGTATTCTCTGCCTTCCTTTGCCTTTTACCCTGGGATGATAAGTAACTTATACCATGACCCTGGCATATGAAGGTTCTAACCAAAAAGATAAAGAACGTGGATTGCTCTGTCACCATATGAATGAAAAAGGCCTGCCAATCTGACATTTAACATAGCCTGTCACAGTTTAAGACCTTAAATTAAGGCCAATAATTTGTGCTGTGCTGACATAAATTGAGAGGGATTTGAGGGCGCAATGGTGAATCCTCCTCCCCACTCATTTCCTGAGCATAAAGAACCCTACACAAACTACCTCATGACTAGAAAGGAGGCATTATCAGTGCTTATCCTTCCCCACTCATTAAGCAGAATTACTCGAAAGGTTAACCACATTCTCACATATGTGCGTGCATGTTTATACAGAAAGCCTACTTCCACAGACAGCTAGCTTACTCTGCTCCTGACAACAATCGCCATGTGACACTTTGTAACAAGTGGCATCCGTCTCCTCCAGGGACATGATGCATGTACCTCATCTATCAATCTCATCTCTCTGGGGTCAGATGTTTTGTTTTTTGACGGTCTTCATGCTTGAGGCAGAAATCAATCCTTCACTAGTGCCATAAATAGAAGACAATTAAACCAAAACCCGTGTCTTGATTTTTCTATGCGGCAATGGTATGGTATTAAACTACTAGTTGATGTATCGGGAAAGCCCTCCCAGTGATTCCATTGAGTATCTGAACTTGGGAATGCTCATCTTAAGAAAAGACTCTGAGCTCCCAGTCTCCATCTGCACCCAGAGCTAAGGCTGTCCCACAGCCCTCCTGACCCTAAACGTGCCTAGAGAGAGCTGGTCTCCCAGGATTGCTCTCATTCTTAAGCCCACAGGTGAAACCCCACTTTTGCTCTACTAACTATCCAAAGAGGGACCCGATGCCGGGAGCTCACAGGGCACAGGAGCCTCTGAACTGCCTGGGACAGGATCCTTCTGGTACCCATCTTTGTCCAGAGCTAAGGCTGTCGCATAGCCCTAAAGACCCAAAGCCTGACCAGAGATAGCTGACCTCTCAGGAGTGCTGTCGCTCCTAAGATCACAGGCTCATAAGCACACAGAAGGGACAAGCTCCAGTCTCAGACGGAAAGATCAACTAACATCAGAGATAATCAGATGGTGAGAGGTAAGCACAAGAACATAAGCAACAGAAACTAAAGCCACTTGGCATCATCAGAACCCAGTTTTCCCACTACAGCAAGTACTGGATATCCCAATACACCAGAAAAGCAAGATTCTGTTTTGAAATCACATTTCATGATGATGATAGAGGACTTTAGGAAGGACATAATTAACTCCCTTAAAGAAATACAGGAGAACACAGGTAAACATGCAGAAACTTTTAAAGAGGAAACACAAAAATCCCTTGATGCATTACAGGAAAATACAACGAATATAACAGGAAGCAACAATCACTATTCCTTACTATCTCTCAACATCAATGGACTCAATTCCCCAATAAAAAGACACAGATAACAAACTGGATATGTAATGAGGACCCAGCATTTTGCTGCCCACAGGAAACACACCTCAGAGACAAAAAGAGACACTACCTCAGAGTAAAAGGCTGGAAAACAACTTTCCAAGCAAATGGTCCCAAAGACAAGCTGGAGTAGCCATTCTAATATCAAATAAAATGAACTTTCAACCAAAAGTTATCAAAAAAGATAAAGGAGAACAATTCATAGTCATCAAAGAAAAAAATCCAACAAGATGAACTCTCAATTCTCCAAATGCAAGGGCACCAAATTCATAAAAGGAATTTAACTAAAGCTCAAAGCACACATTATACCTCACACAATCATAGTGGGAGACTTCAACACCCCAATGAACAGATCTCAGCAATCAGCAGATCATGGAGACAGAAACTAAATAGAGATACAGTGAAACTAGTAGAAGTTATGAACCAAATGGATTTAACAGATATCTATAGAACATTTCATTCTAAAACAAAAGGATATACCTTCTCAGCAGCTCATAGTGCCTTCTCCAAAATTGACCTTATAATTCAGCAAGGTCCTACTTGTCCATTATTGGCCTTGTTTTCTGAGTGGGATGAGTCCTATTCAGGAAGTCCTTACCTGTGCTTCTATACTAATTTTTCCTTTAGCAGTTTTGTAGCTTTTTAGTCTTCTGTTGAGATTCTTGATCCACTTGGGATTGGGGCATCTGTGTGTGTTTGTGTGTGTGTGTGTGTGTGTGTGTGTGTGTGTGTGTGTGTGTGTGTGTGTACCTGTCTGTCTGTGTAAGTCTGTGTGTCTGCGTCTATAGGTTTGCATGATGAGAGATTAAGATCTAAACTCACTCTTCTGCACATAGCAATCCAGTTTCCAATGCACCATTTACTGAGGATCTTGTTTTTCTCAAATAGATATTTTTTGTCATTTTGTCAAACATAAGGAGCCTACAGTTTTATTATCATATGTCTTGATTTTCTATTCCATTAATTCTATGTCTGTTTTTGTAACAGTGTAATGCTGTTTTTAATTACCCTATCTCTATAGTATAACTTGAAATAAGGTATTTTTTTCCAAGATTAGTTTAATTATCTGAGGGATTTTTTTGCTTTCATATGAATTTATTATTGTATTTGTTCTTTGAAAATTTCATATATGTATAAATTACATTCTGATTATTGAAACCCTTCATCCTCTCTAATCTCCCTCTGTCTTTATTAACCTCCATTCCCTATAGTTGTCTTTTAAAATATTCATATGTCCTTATTTGTGACCCATTAGCATAACAATGACTAGGATCATCTGTGTGACTGTGGGGTTGAATGACCCATTGAAACCTAGTAGGGACCTTAGATGGTATACAACTGAAGACAGTGACTTCCTATCACCCAGAATCCTTCAGTATGTAGCACTTCAGCAGGGAGTAGTGATGCTCCATGAGTCTCCTCCTCAACCTGTGATTCACCATTGGTGAATGCCAGTCCTTTGCAGACCCATTTCAGGCAGCTTCAGATGACTTTACTTGCTACATTTACTCTGCCATACTCAGAAGCCAGCATTTTACAGCACTTCTCTCTTTTATCTTCCAGCTCCTACATTCGTTCCACTCTCTTCTCTTTCTTCTGCAACATCTCCGAGCATTAGAGGTAGTTGTATAATTACCATCTAGGAATGAGCATCTAACCATTCTTTATGAATTTTAAAATTTTTTAAACTCTATGGATAATGACATTAAAATTTTGATTGGGACTGGGTTGAATCTGTACATTGCTTTTGGTAGGATAGCTGTTATTTTAACTTTAATTCTCCTATTCTTTGAGCAGGAGAAGATTTTCCATCTCTTAATGTCTGCCTTGCCCTGTTGAGGTTCTCATTGTAGAGATATATCACCTCTTTCTTGTATTCATTACTTTTGTATCACTGTGATAAAACACAATGAACAAGGCAACATATAGAAGGAATGCTTTGTTTGTGGCTTATGGTTCTAGGGAGATAAAGGTATGTCATTACTATGGATGGAACTATGACACCATCCAAGTAGTCACCATATTGGAGCAGCAATTGAGATCTTTCTCATCAATCCATAAGCAGGAAGCAGAGAGATCACTCAAAATGGTGCCAGTCTTTTGGAACCTTAAATCTCACCTCCAACGACATATTTCCTCCAGCAAGTTCACAGCTCCTAATCCTCCCAAAACATCCACCAATTAGGGACCAAGTATTCAGATGCCTGAAATGTATATGGGACATCTTTTTCAAGCAAGCACATTTATGCTATGCTTATTCTGGGATATTTTCCTGAGACATCTGTCAACAGACTTACTTTTCTGACTTGTTTTTCAATTTGTCATTGATAGATAGGCAATCTATTAATGTTGTATGTTAATTTTATATCTTGTCATTGTGATAAAAGTTTTTATCAGAAAAAAAGAGAAAAGACTATGCTGTCCATGTTTATCATACCGCTGGGAACTAGTAAAACAAGACTGGTAATTAGCCTGGTGAAGCAAGAAGTTAGAATTATGGGTTCTTGAAATCATGCTGGGTCCTCAAACACACTGACTATATTAGTTCCCCAAAGTCTGAATTATATATGTGTATTTTACATCTTCACAGGAATCAAGCACATACTTTAACTAAAGCCCAGCTGATCAAAAGTCCATCATTGCATCATCAGATATTTGGCAATGAAGAAATTATTTAACTTTCCTTCACTTGGCCTACTTATCTTCAGAAGTGAATCCAAGTAGCATTTTTGTGTCACTATCAGAAATTATTATACAACTAGATATTCAGGAACAAACATTTAAATATATGAAGAGGGCCCAAATTTGAGCCATTTTAGCTTGATTCAACTCTACTACAAAAATCTCACAAGTGAGTAAAGGAAATCAGGTCACAGTGAGATTAAGAGACATTGCCAAAGTCAAATAGGTGGTAAGTGATGAAGATGCTGTATTAACCCTAAAATTAGCCTCAGATGCCAGGCATTTATCAATTACACTCTGTAGAGTATCAATTACTTGGGAATTAATATATGAAAACACAAACTCCTATGCATATCACATTGAAGGTGTTTAAACAAATCTCTTCTCCCATCTTCCTAGTTGTCATTGAACAAATCTACCTATACAAACACACACACACACACACACACACATACACACAGATACACAAACACATACAAACACACATAAAAATGCACCCAAGCATGCATACAATAAAAATGCACACACATGCACAGTCACATACACACATAAACATACATACATACACACATGAACACTCATACACATACATAAAAACACATTTGCACACATACAAGTGCACACACACACATACAAACACACACACACACATACCACATATACATTTGTCCCCCTGAATATGAGATTACTAAAAATATAGAAAGGTTTTTCCAAATAATGCTGAGGCTAAGGGAAAAGCAAGAACAGAAAATCCCAATGCACTAGATAAGTTTATAAAGTCTCCATATAATAAAAAGAGTAGATACCTGATTTTCTCCACCAAATTCTCAGCATCCCACTCCAAAAGTACAAGGCAAATTTGCACCCATCATCTCAAAACACACACACACACACACACACACACACACACACACACACACACACACACTGGCACATAAAATTATAAGGGAGTTCACTAAGGACACAGCAGCACAGAAAAAAATGTAATCAGTAAACTTAAGTTAAAAACAACAACCATAAATAAAAGTACACAGTACTGGAAAAAAATGAAATGTGGATGCCCTAAGGATATAAAGATGTCAGGGATGGAATGCACGCTGCAAAAAGATGTCCCTCCCTAAACACATTAAAGGGAAAGACTGTCACGTAGCAGACACATAGACAGGAAAAGGTACCCTGGTGGGGTAGAGTGAGGATCATTCTCCTACGCCATATGGTGATAAAAGATGAGATACTCGAATACAAAAGAGGAGAATGACGGACCCATGTGTCATAAAGGATGACACACTCGAGATGCTGGGAGGAAAGACAACTTATCAGAGAAGTTAGAAGGTGAAAGAGGGGAAGCTTTGCTACCACAGAGACAGCTGTTGTCTTGTGAATTGCTCTTCAGAGTCAGCGCTTGCTGCCTCCTTTTTTGTCTTTCAAGTTGGCGGGTGGACCAAAGGAATTATAAGAAACCCTCCTGAGATCCTCTATCCTTTCCAGCATTCCTCGTGCTCCCCCTGCTCACATTTAATAATTCATCAAAACAAGATATCCAAATCTGTTAATAATAGCAATATCACTTTTATTTCTAGAAGCAAAATGGGAAATCTGAAAACACCCAGGCTACTCTAGGACATACGAGTGAAAGCATTTCCCCTGAAGTAGTGCTGTGAGATCCCTGCCGTCTTGGCTTTAAGATACTGACGATCTGGTCTTTCTTCATTCATATTATATACATCATGTTCACTGCCAAGAAAATCTTTCCTAATAACTTAATTCTTAAAAGTTGTTTGAGCTTAGACTTACTATGAAAGCAGGGGGAAAAAAAACTCATAATGAGTCAAAGGCACACAAAATCTTCAAAATCCAAGACTAAATGATTTCCAAAGAATTATTTTATTAACCTGAATAATAATGGATATCTATCTCATAAATTTTAAATATATCAGAGTTCTCTTGATGACCAGGAAGGAACTCGCACTGATCTGACATTGCGCACTGAAAGTAACAGGAAGCCAGGGCTTGACAGGTGGTGAATGCTTCCTGCTGAGGAGCTGCTCCTGTCTCCCCTCCTTATAGGCTGTGTCATCACAGACAACCCACCTTCTGTTATCTCTTTTACTTCCTCTGTGATATCGGGGCAATAATAGGACAGATACTGCAGGGCATTCGTAAGATTAAAGAATTAAATACATAAATCACACCAAGTAGGCTTTTACATACACACTTGATATTATAATCGTTATGCATGAGCTATCATAAAAGCAACCTTCGTTAATACCTGGATACATCACAAGCCTAAGTAAATACTACATTTATTATTCTTTAAATGTCAAAATGTCTCCCATCCAATTACTAACCAAACCCAACCCTATTTAGCTTCTGAGATCAGGCAAGATCAGGTGTGTTCAAGGTGATACTCACTTATGTATAGATATTGGTTGCTGAATCAATGATAACCAAACTATAATCCATAAAACTACAGAGGGTATGTATAGAGTACGAGACTAGAGGGAGTAGATAGTTCTCATAAGGGAAGAGAAATAGGTTAGATATTTACGAATGGATGGATGAATGTGGGATCTAAAATGGAAGGATCTCATGGATGCAAAAGGAGACAGGGGAGTAGGAGAGAATGCCAGGAGAGGAAACTAAAATTAATGGAAATTTCAGGGATAGTATGAAAACCTAATACATCAGAAACCTACACACACACACACACACACACACACACACACACACACACGCACACGCACACGCACACACACACGCACACACACACAAAGGCAATCTAAATGAAATTGTCAAATAATGGGAGAGGCAGAGCTCCAAATATCCATATCTTGTCACCAAATAAAGCTTTCACTGTTAGCTTGGGTTATATAAAATTAAGGCACTAGCCAAAAGGGCACCAGGAGAATGCCTGAACAACCTAGAAAGTTGCCAAGGCTATATGTTGCTCTCTACAAAGTGGCAGCAAAGCCCTATTGCTGAAAATACCTACACAATTCACTGAACTTGGAAATGTCAAGTCAGTGCCTGTATAAAGCCTTCACCCCTATCCAGCATCTTTGGTATAGGAAGGTGCTCTGTGTGCTAGCAAAAGGCAAACATAAACACCAAGTCAGCCACCAAACCTCTGATGGTACCATATCTATAACATACGCTAGTGCAATGGAGTCCCAAATCTTATGGGAATAACCAATCATTATCTGATTTGACTTAGGGCCCACTCAACAAGATGAAATCCATACTTGACACAGCTTGAGTGACCAAGAACCAGAGACTAGATACCCCAGGGACCTAGGGTAAAACCAAACACTACTGGTCTAAATAAAAATTAAAATTTTCAAAATGTCATGATAAAATGACTCCTAATGATAACTCTTAGATACTCCTAGATCAGTGCCTTGTTCAACCACCATCAGAGAAGCTACCTCCTACAGTAGACGGAAAACATAAAGACCCACACGCAGATGTTACATAGAGAGCTAGAGACCTTGGAACACTCACTCCTCAATGGAGTTTCTGCACCAAATCCCCCCATCAGAGTTCAGGGAACCCCAGAGGGAGAGGCAGAAAGATGGCAGACACTAAGATACAGGGCCCGCTACATCAACATAAGCAAATCCCATGTGAACTCGCAGACTGAAGTAGCACACACAGGACCTGAGCAGGTCTGCACCAGGTCCTCTGCACTTCCATTAAGGCTGCTCGTTCAGTATTTTACAGAACACCTGAGAGTACTATTGAGTGGGACTCTGACTCTTGTACCCTCTCTTGGCCTCTTTTCCTTCTATTGGTCTGTCTTGTCCAACTTTGATGTGGTAGTTTTTGTTTTATCTTGTTATAATTTATTTACTATATATATTTAAAAACGAACAATTGAATGAATGTATAACTATACACTAGATTAAAGATTAAGGAACAATTCAACTTCAATTTATACCCGCTGGGAAAGAAAAACTTCGTTTTCTCCAAAGGAATGATGTTAAGTATATTAGCTACTCCAGGGCAGAGCTCATGTTCAGGAGTCGTTGACTAACATAACCAATATTCTGGACTCCACAGGTTTGGTTTTGTTTTTGGTGAGTGTGTGTGTGTGTGTGTGTGTGTGTGTGTGTGTGTGTGTCTGTGTCTGTGTCTGTGTCTGTGTCTGTGTGTGTGCATGTGTGTGTGTGTCTGTGTGTCTGTGTGTGCATGTGTGTGTATGTGTGTGTGTGTGTCTGTGTGTGCATGTGTGTGTGTCTGTGTGTGCATGTGTGTGTCTGTGTCTGTGTGTCTGTGTCTGTGTGTCTGTGTGTTTGTGTATCTGTGTCTGTGTGTCTGTGTGTGTCTGTGTGTATCTGTGTCTGTGTGTCTGTGTGTGTCTGTGTGTATCTGTGTCTGTGTGTGTCTGTGTGTGTGTCTGTGTGTGTCTGTGTATGTGTGTCTGTGTGTCTGTGTCTGTGTGTCTGTGTTTGTGTGTCTGTGCATGTGTGTGTACACACATGTGCATGGACTTTTATTTAGTTACAATTTGGTGTTTCATTTTTCTTTTGGGGTGATAATATATTTTGATTTGTAGAGTTTGGGGATGCTGTTGTACTAGGCTTTTGGTTTGGAGTTTGAAAAAAAACAATAAGTTGAGTTGTAGAGAGAGAAGAGGATCTAGATGAATTTGTAGGAGTAGAAGAATATGATAAAATATATTTCACTTTAAAATGTTTTAATAAGGAAAAAATGCAAAATTCCTATAAATGCCATGTTTTCCTTCATTAAATAACACAGAAAAAAATAGGTTATATAAATGATTGGATCAGTATCTCCTCTGACACAGAGCTCAACTGGTACAATGATTTAAGATCTTAATGGATAATTTTCCTATCTTGTGGAGAACAGGAGAAAATGTATCAAAATAAAAAATGATTGTTTCTACAGACCATATGCCGTGCAAACATTATTTGATGTATACAAATTTAAGAAGGTTAGGATCCAACGGCACATACTTCTAGAGTCCTGTAGGAATTTATAACTGTAAGATATAAACTTTTTTGATGACTTGGAATGAGAAAATTTGCTTTCAGGAGACAATAGCTACATCACTTCAGATGACCATGGTGTCTATGTAAGATGGACTTGATAGCCTCCGGAAAAAATAGTACTTGATAATCCAAGAAAATAGAGAGATCAAGAACATGGCAGTTAGAATGGGGCAAGCCAACCTAATGTCTCTGCAAAGTGATAAAGATGGACTATTTTGGTTTTGGTTTTATAAGACGGGGTTTCTCTATACAACCCTGGCCTTCCTGGACCTTGCGCTGTAGACCACGCTTGCCTCACACACAGAGATGGAGGTAAAGGTGTGCACCATTACTGCGTGAAAAAAATGGACACCTTTGTCATACACAGAATCATAACTGCAGCATCACATCCAGAGAGTTGTGTATAGGGTGGTATTCGGAAAAGAGGAAAGAGGAGAGGGAAGAAAGGAAGAGAAGAAACCATCAAGGAAAATGGTCTTTAAGGTATTTTCAGTAAAAACTTACAATGAAAAAATTTCAAATGAGAATGCCCATCTCTGGAACATTATGCTGCATATTGGGCAGCGTTTCCGTGGCCCTTTAGAAGAGATGTATCCCTCAAGTCATCACCGTATGTGTGGTAAATACTCAGGCAACCTGCCTCTGTTCTCAGCTCTGCTAATGCCTTTCCTATTGACAGAACTGAGTTAGCCAAAGGCAGGCTGACTCCACCACAGGCCGCAAACTGGCAGTTTGGGAGATTAGGTCTGAATTTCTGCTTCCTGGAAATGAAAACATGGATCCAAAACCCTGTGGTCAGCCAATCACAGTGGTGGGCAACCAACTCAAGGACACCTCGTCATCTGGCCTGACCAAGAGTAGGTAGTTAGGATGAGTAAGCAAATCACTGGGAAGTCTCCAGCGCCCAACCAATCAGCCAGACCCTTAGAGATAGAGCTAACCAATCAAAGTAAATGGGCACATATCCCTCCCTGAAATTCCCCTGACAATAAAAGCTTGGCCTGGAAGACCACTAGGGATCTCCATTCCCAAAGGGCAAAGCCCCTACATGCAGGAAATTCAGCCGAATTAATGCTTTGCTGAATACTATTTGAGTCCGGGGTCTCCTTCTTCGGTGATTCTTAAACCCTAACATTACAGGCTTGAGGTTACAGCTATTGGAAGGAGGACCTCAAGAGTCTGATAAATAGAGTAAAATATATTCCAGGACCATATCTTCATAATACATTAATAAATGTATTTATTCACTTGGTAATTCAGACTAGGCAGAGTGCATCTCGTTCTTACATATTTCATAGCAAAAATAATAGCTGATTATTACTACTTTTGTTTAAATATTTTATTCCACTTTCCCCTTAGGAAAAGAATGAAAATGGATTCCAATTCTTTATTTCTTTTTTTCCTCCTCTTCCTTCAACTGTATTTCCCTCTTTTCCCTCTTCCTAAGACAGGCTCTAGAATGTTGCATGACCTATTCCTCCTCGTTGACATCTCTTCTAAAAGACATGAAGCCTTTAAAATGCGTAATTATTATTCATGCTATCCACTTGGTCCCTTTCCTGGTACACAATGCCGCCACTCTGTCATGTGTCAGATTAATGTATTTCTCAATGCTCTTTAATGTTTTTAATTCCTTTAAGGTCTTGAGTTCCTTGTAATGTTTTTTCTGTTTTCATCCACTCTGTCCTCCGACACCCTCAAAGAGGCTGATCTAAGAGAGATTCCTGCTGAGGCTTATTCTTATTTATTTATTTTTTTTTTAGTTTATTGAAAGAATGTAAATTTTCTGAGCAAAATAATTTCTGCACATAAAGGATCGCGCACCACCAAAGCTGTTCAACGCATCTCCTTAGGAACAGGCGCCTGGTTCACAATGATAATAATATCAACACTTATGAGTCAGGCCCTTTCCTTACAACTAAATACGTGCCAGCACCATGACACTTTCTAACAATTCAAGCTGTGCAGTTTTGAAGGTAGATGCTATTTTTACACCTACACATTTCACAGATAAAGATCTGAGCTACCAAACACGAAAAAGCAACAGAGGAAACTAAAATATGAGCCAGGCGTCAAAGCCAGGCAGCAAGAGCTCCCGAAGGTTACCAACTGAGCCATCCGACCTCACACATGAGATGCACCCCCTTTCCAGCAATATAAGACACCCTGCATGGGCATCCACTGAATGTTTCAATATAATATATAGTCCTAGGTTAATTTACAGGTGCCAGATAGCAAAGTCAGACATTATAAATATTGGACTATCATTCTGACTGGCTCAGAGTGTAAATAGAAATGTAATTTGAGTTCCTTTCTATATGTTCCTTGATGGTTTTGATCTTTCTCATCTTCTGTGTCTTAGAAGTTACAAGCTTAGAGTGCAGATGTGAGATGTACAAGACATTAACACAGTTCTGCTGAGCAACATCTGTAAAGAATTGAAATATGGAAAAGCAGAGAATTATAAAATAATCCTTACTTTCACGACCCCGACTTGGATATGTCCTTTCTTTTGTTTGTAAAATTAATAAATCGATGGAAATGATGCTGTGGTGCCCTCTAGGGAAAGCAATTCTTTTTGCTTGAGCCCAATGGGGTTTTTATTATTATTATTATTATTATTATTATTATTATTATTATTATTAAATATGCCAGTTTATTACTAAGAGCAAATTCCTTTCCAGACAAAATGAATCTCCCCTCATACCTCACCAAGAAACATGTGGAAAGGGTCATGATATCCCCAAACCTATGCTTGATAAGGTCAATTTTGAAAGAAAATTTAATGTTAAATATCTGCGCATCGGGGTTTCAGTTTCTTCATTATCTGTAATATGAAGAATAATATATTGTCACTTATCAAATGCTCTGCCTAAAGCATTACGTATATGCCAATATCTCTCAAGCCCGACTGTTGAAGACCTTGAAAGTTCCCTTTGCTTTTCTTGCAAAATATTTTTAGGCTTCAAGATAAGTTCCAAAGAAATACTCCACAAACGCACAAGAAGCAGTAAGTGTTCTGTAAGCCTCATATCAGTCATCAAAATCCCTTCGTCTTATAAGCTGAACTGGCACATCTGTGAGGAGCTAAGCTCTGTCTTCTCATTCCTTTTCATAGATTCTTCTTTGGGGGGAAGTGCTTTAAGCATATAAGCTTCGCGCTCTTATCCATCCCATTTTTAACTTCCAAAAAAAAAAAGTTCAAGTATCCTACTTTCGGCTTATTCTCTCGCCAAATAGCTTCTAAAACTATTCTAAGGATTGGTGTACAATGTCCTCTTCACTTATAAGAATAGTATCAATTCTCTTGGCTGATGCATTTGGAGTGGTGGAGGAGCACGATTCAGTAGCAGAAAGTAAGTCCTCAGACATAGCCATGGGTGCAGAGTAAGCACTCTGTGAAATACGGGTCATGCTGACATTTTCTGCAGCCTCTGGATCTATATCATGGTATTTTTTATATCAATTGATCCATTTTAGAATTCAGATGGCTTGTCACTGTCCCTTTGTGGTAGTGCCTAAACGATAACGAGGTTGTTGTTGCTGATGCTGTTGCTGTTGCTGTTACTGTATTTGTTGCTGTTGCTGTAGTTGCTGTTACTGTTGCTTTAGTTGTTGTTGCTGTTGCTGTTGTTGTTGCTGTTGCTGTAGTTGTTGTTGCTGTTGCTGTTGCTGTTTCTGTTCTTGTTGCTGTTGTTGTTGCTGTAGTTGTTGCTATTGCTGTTGTTTCAGTTGATGTTGCTGTAGTTGTTGTTGCTGTTGCTGTTTCTGTTCTTGTTGCTGTTGTTGTTGCTGTAGTTGTTGCTATTGCTGTTGTTTCAGTTGATGTTGCTGTAGTTGTTGTTGCTGTTGCTGTTGTTGTTGCTGTTGTTGTTGCTGTTGTTGTTGCTGTTGTTGTTGCTGTTGCTGTAGTTGTTGCTATTGCTGTTGTTGCAGTTGATGTTGCTGTTGCCGTAGTTGTTGCTGATGTTATTGTTGTTGTTACTGCTGCTGTTACGGTTGTTGTTGCTGTTGTTATTGTTGTTGTTACTGCTGCTGTTACAGTTGTTGTTGTTGCTGTTGTTATTGTTGTTGTTTTAATACTCCTCTCTCAAGGTCTTCCCGAATGCATCTCCCACATCTCCCCAGATGTAGTAATCTTGTCCTAATGACAGTTTAATTAGGCTCTCCACAAGTAACAGCCTGATTGGTAGTTATTGGTGTAAATATCTGCATCTGACTCTTTCAGCTGCTTGTTGGGCCTTCAGAGGGCATTCATGATGGGCCCCTGTTTGTAAGCACACCATAGCATCAGTAATAGTGTCAGACCTTGGGGCCTCCCTCTGAGCTGGATCCCACTTTGGGCCTGTCACTGGACCTACTTTTCCTTAGGCTCTTCCCCATTTTTGTTCCTGAAGTTCTTCACACAGGAACAATTCTTCAGAGACTAGGGGCCCCAGAAAGTAGGAAGGTCTGATGGGGTGAGGGTGAGGTGGGGGTGGGAACCCTCTTGGAGATGGGGTGGGGAGAAGGAGTTGTGGGATGTGGAACAGTTGGAAGGTGAACCTGGAGACTGAGCTGTAAAAGAAAATTAAAGAATAAATTAATTTTTAAAAAAAGTATCTAACAGGATGGTTCAGTGAGAGGCCAGGAGAGGTCATTGTTGAAGGTGCAGGCTTTGCTGCAGAAGAATCCTCAGGATTGACAGGGTCATGAAGAGAAGCTAAGGTTTGGCACCATGTGTCAGGGTTAGAGTCCTGGAAGAGATCTCAGGAGAGTCTATTGCTGACACTACACACTCAGTTGCAGTTGTTACCCCCAACATATTAGAGATACGAATACCATAGGACAAACACCCATACCAGCTGCAGAGAGGAGTCAGCATGAGTCTATGAGATGCACTATATGTGCCATGGAAAGCCCTTTGAAGCCTAAATGATTATGAGTTGCAGAAGTCTAAGACTGAGTTTTACCCTGAGAGAAATAGGTTTTGCTTTGATCTGATTGTGACTGGGCCCTATTCTTCCACTCTTGGAGTAGGAAAAAGTGAAGAAAAGTAAGAAGTAACTTGTTCCTGTGATTTTACAGGAGCCTGCAATTGGGAGACTTTGGATTTTTAAAAACACTTAGAGTTTTAGAAGGACTTTGGATATTTTAGAGAGACTTTACATAATTTAGAAAGATTGGATATTTCAGAGAAGCTTTGGAGTTTGGAGAAGACTATGGATATTTTAAAGAAACTGAGCTTTTATTTGACTGTTTAAGGACTGGGACTTTTAAACATCGGAATGTTTTACGTTATGATGTTGATATTAATATAAAGTCTTAGGATGAGATAAAAATTGTGATATAAAAAATAACATTTCTGGGGGTTGGAGAGATGGCTCAGGGGTTAAGAACACTGGCTGCTCTTCCAGGGGTCCTGAGTTCAATTCGCAGCAACCACATGGTGGCTCACAACCATCTGTAATGGGATCTAATGCCTTCTTCTACTATGTGTCTGAAGAAATCTGCAGTGTACTCATATAAATAAAATTAAATAAATCTTTACAAAAAAGAAATTGAAGGTTATAGATTAAGTGATTGTGTGTGTCAAGTTGACTAGAGGTCAATTGTTCTGATTGGTTTTATCAACTGATAGAAATCTCAACAGATCTAGAAAGAAGAAATTATAATTAAAAGAATGGCTCCATAATATTTGTCTGTGGACAAGTCTTTAGGGCCCTTTTGGTTTTTTTTTTATTAACAATTTATGTGGAAGGGCTCCACCTACTTTGGACAGTGCTATTCCTAGGTCCTAAATCGTACAGAAAACGGGGTGAGCAAGCAAATTAACTGTGTCCTTCCTTGGTTTCTGCTTCAATTCCTCCCTCAAGGTTCCTCACTTGAGGAGCCTACCCTCATTTCCCTCAGTGGTGGAGTTTGACCTGATACTTGTAACATAAAATAACCTCTTTCCTTTTGTTACTTTTAGCCATGCATTTTATAACAGCAAAGAAGACCCTAACTAAGACAATTACTTAGGCAGCCATTCAACAGCCATCTTTTCCAAAAACCCAATGGTCAAATTACATTACAACAATATACCATCTTGTCCTTTTTTCATGTAAACATCAGCATAGCTGCACCAATTTGCCACAACACACCCCAGGAAGTTGACTGTAAGAAAGGGGAAGGTGCCTCCCACTACAATGGTGCTTTATATCAACCATACAGCACAGAAAAGAACACATGAGGAAGGTTTCATAAAACCAGAGACCACACTGGCAACTTCTAGAAAGACAAAATCAAAGAGTCCAGTGAATATAAAGCCAAAGGAGTCTCTCTCTCTCTATCTCTCTCTCTCTCTCTCTCTCTCTCTCTCTCTCTCTCTCTCTCTCTCTCTGTCTCTCTCTCTCTCTCTCTCTCTCTCTCTCTGTCTCTCTCTCTCTCTCTCTCTCTCTCTCTCTCTCTCTACCTGTGTGTGTGTGTGTGTGTGTGTGTGTGTGTGTGTGTGTTACTTTGGGAGGGTTCATAAGCATCAAATCTGTTGAGTTCTGCATTCTGTCTCAGCAGCTCTGTTAGATGACTTTTAAATTCAAGGTTCACTCAGAGCTAACGAACTGTTATCAGCTCTGTACCTGACTAGGTGCTTCCAATATTTATGAGCAGATTCCATCCCACAGCACACAGTACAGTATAAAACTCTATGTTAATATAACATAGAAATGCAATGTCCCTCTCACTGGTAGGATTTCCAGGTTCTTGATATCATTGATTGTACATAGGGAAATATCGATGTACATAAAATTATTAAAGCTGACGATAATTTTTTCATATGCTTAAAATAGCCTTTTAATTTCCTCATTTTTATCTTGTACATAAGTCACCATCATGATACTACAATAACCAAAGACTTCATATGTGCAAACAAACACCACAATTTGAAGCTAAAGATAGAAAGACTCTTATAGCTGCTCTTTTGTTATAGCCAATCCTCTTCCTATCTCTTTGTACATGACAGTGTACAGACATGGTATACACACTATTATGTTCTTAACACAATAGTTTGACCTCTGGACTTGAGAAGATTAGGATATTAAATATTTAAATATCTCTTGAGGCTGGTTGTGGTGGCAACAGCTTTTAATCTCTGAATTTAGAGAGAAGAAGCAGGGGATCTCTATGAGTTTTGAGGCCCAGCCTGAACTTCACTATGAGTTCAAAGCAGTCAAGGCAACATAGTGAGAGCCTATCCCGAAACAAAGCAAAAATTTATTTACAGATATGATACATAGATTTTATAAATGTATGCAATGTGTACAACTTTAGACCAGCACATGATTCCACACCAATCTTCTATTGAACTACATTGTATAAAGCTGGTAACATTATCTTTGTTTTCTTCTCCATTTACAAACCTGAAGTCAAACAAAACTGTCCCCCAAAAACAGAATCGTGGATCAAGCATGTTTGGCATGTCAGACTACAAGCCAAATTTTTGTTCATGGTTCCAATAAAGCTCAGATAATTTCTGTGTTACTCTTCCTCATAACCTCCATACCTCACCATCCCAAAACAAATTTCACTGCAGGTCTATGGCTAGCAGTTTGCAAAACCTCCTAAGGGAAGAGTAGTTTGTGTTTGACTACTGTTGTTGCTTTGCCTCAAATTTCCTTCTGGCTCGAGAATTTTATCCCATAAAGGCCATGCTTGCTATGCTTCTAGGTTCTAACATCCTCCAGGTTGGTACTTACATCACTGACACTCACTGACACTTCTACCTTCGGCTGATGATACAACTTCTCTTTGTTTTTAAACTGGAGGTTTGGAATTCTCTACTGCCTCTTCAAGGTCCCCTCAAGAGTCACTGCTTGGCTAGAAAGCAAATGGTTTGTTTCTGTAACACAACAATATTTAAAAGGCTCACAACACAACCTTATGCTCTCCAATCTCTAGCTTATCTCCCGCTGATCATTCCTAGAGTGGAGAAGATAACATTTGTCTTGAGTTGATCAGGTCCTACACTGGAGAAGATCATATCCTTGGGGAAATCTTCTTTCTCTCCCATTATCAAGGGTGAACAGGCCCACACCATTCACTTATCCAACACTGTCAGCAAGCTTTTATAACAAGAACGTCGATGATTATCAAAAGGTTTGATTTCTGGTAAGCTTAAGGCCATATGCAGAACTGGAAATGCTGTCTAGTAAAGTTATTCCTGCCCACTAGAGAAGCCATTCACATTGCTATGCTACTAACATACACAATTACATGAATCTGTGTTACATTTATACATTTCTCAGACTCATAGAGGCTCTATCCTAGTGAATCAACTATATTTTCACTCATTTATATTTCTTCATGAATAAACTCTACAGACCTTTGTCTACCTTTCAGCTTATGAGCTTTTTCTAGTTTATCTTCACTTTCTAACAATGGGATTCCCTACACTGGTTGGTGGCCCATACAAAACATTTTTTTATGGAGAAGACATACTACACACATGTATAAAATATTGTTGTCAGGGGATTATTTGGTATGGGTCCCACCGTTACAAAGATAAAACTCTTAATTTCATGTATTCTTTTAGTGTGTTCTGACTTAGGCTACAGACTTTTCAACCTGACAGTATTCTGGGTTTGGCTGTGGTGATGGTGAAAGTGGTGCTGGTAGTGCTGGTGGTAGAGCTGATGTTGATGCTGGTGATGCTGGTGATGCTGGTAGTGCTGTTGTTGATGGTGGGGGTGCTGGTTGTTGGTGATGATGCTTGGTGCTGGTTGTGCTGGTGCTGATGTGGTCGTGCTTGTATTGGTAATGGTGGGGGTGCTGGTGCTGCTGAAGCTGGTTGTGCTGGTGGTAATATGGTAGTGCTGTTGTTGATGATGGTGGGGGTGGGGGTGATGCTGCTTGATGCTGGTTGTGCTGGCACTGGTAGTTGGTAGTGCTGGTGGTAGGGGTTATGATGTTTTACCTCATTTCAAATTTTGAATTTTGTCCTCCTTTTCAAACAAATTGATCTATCTGTACACCCAGTGCTAATTCAATTCCCTTCAAGTCTTGTTGGATGAGAAAGAACATGTGCTAACAGAAAATACAATCTGCATAAAAAGTGGAATAGACCAATTACCTAATGACCCACTTTGCCTGATATTATACTAATTAATGTGCATGAAAGTTATCGTGTTGTTATTTCTAATTTATATGTTGAATCTGCCTTATAAGGAAAAGGATGCATCTCCTATAATGTCTTATCAATAGTTTTTCAAGCAAATAAAAAATTGTTCATACTAGTTGTCACATTTCACATAGATACAGTATGTTCTTTGGAAGATATGGAGAGGTACAAAATAGAAAAGAAAAATGTGGGGGTAAAAGAGTAAATATATTTCTAAATAAGAAAGAGTAGTCTAATCTATAGCTTTGCGTTGCTCAGAATATCAGCTAGTCTCAGGACATTATTCACTCTCAGTTCAACTGAGTATTGACAAACCACTAGAGCACTAGTGCAAACAATTGTCTAAAATCTAAATGCCTTTTCTACTTCAAAACACTGGAACATCCCATCTCTGAAAAGCTTAGAAGCATGAGGTAAGTCTGAGTATGTAACCTCAATTAACTACAAAAATAAAAATAAAAAGGTAGAAAGATATGGAAGTCACATCCAAGAGGGAAGTACCACTGAGTGAGGCTGCCTACGATGTAAAGTCTTGGTCTAGTTCAGACAGTCAATATTCAAAACCTTGCTGGTAGTATTGTTTAAAGATTCGAAGCCAACTAAAATGTTTTAATATTTTGGAACTGGGAAACTGATTGTATAGTTAGCTTGTTGAAAGGAAAAAACATTAGATTAAGAAACTCAGAAATAAATGCATGTATCTATCACTAATTGATTCTTGAGAAACACATCAAAAACACACCATGCATAAAAGACAGCTTCTTCAATTCATGATTTTAGGAAGATCTATATTTATATTTGGAAAAAATAGACTCCTATCTCTCCACATACACAAAAACCAACTCAAAATAGATCAAAGATATAAACCTGAGGCCTCAAACTACAAAACTGCTCAAAGAAAGCATGGGGGAAACATTGAAACACATCAATATCAGTAATGATTCTGTAGCTAAGACCCCCAAAAGCACAGCAAACAAAAGCAAAAACATAGACCAATAGGATTATATATCAGTAAAGAGAGTTCCATACAACAATAGAATCAAGAGGAAGAAAAGACTACTAAAAATAATAAACTTTGAAGAATCTGATTTTAGTAGATTGCCTGTGTCCAACTCTTGTGAAAAAAGCACATCATAACTAGAAATGTGTTTATGTGTCCCTTCTGTGTTAACTTTAAAGTCAGGGCCAAATCTTCTGTCCTATTGTCATGAGTAGGTCTGGTATTTTTACATGAACTGCATGGAAGAATGAAAGCAAGTTTAACGATGAAAATTAGCAGAGTTGCATTGTATAGAACAGCCCTGAGAATAAAAGGGGGTGGCCTTTGCAGTCATAACTACACAACTGAGCTACTCTGTAAAGACTTCATTGTTTTCAGGAGAAAAGCAGACATGGTGGTGGAGGCAAAGTTTAGGAAGAGGAGACTAATGACTAAGTATAATAGTAAAGCACTCATAGCTTCAGCTTTTCAAAGAGAAATTAATGGAAAACACCTAGAATCCTATTGTACTGGCAAGTCTAGATTGTTCATATGACAAATCGCAAACTAGGGAAACTTCCACATTTACTCATTTCCAGCTCTTTCCAACTGAAGAATATTTCACATTCCCTTTACTATTTAAATTCCCCAATTTTATTCAGTGTCCAACCCAGACATCCCTCCAAAGTCCCATTTTTCTAGTCTCTACTCTTCCATGAAACTTAGAAAACTGAAACAATTATCTTCAAATTCTCATAGAAGAAATCAATGTCAAAAAAATCCTGTTTCTTGAAACTTAAGATTAAAAAAGAGTGGTACAGCTAGCATGAAAGGGGGCTTCACAGAGACTGTGACAATATTACTCGGGGGTCCTTCATAATGAGAAGAAGAAAAGAGTCTCTTGTTTGACCTCTCACAGAGACAATACATCACAAGGAGCACAAACACTCACATCATAGCATCTTGTCATGTTAATATCTTGTCTTCCTTATAAAATACACAAACATTGCATTTCATTCTCATTATTTTGGACAAAAATTTCCAGTTGTGCGGATGCATACAAACAGATGCTCTGGCCTTTGAAATTCTTGGCAAAGAATAGATGGCAAGAATTTCTTTTTCTTCCCTTTCAAATGACCACTCTGCCTCCCATACTTCACGCTGCATGAAAGCTCAGCTTATTCTAACAGGGACTGATAGAGTGGGTACTGACACTTTCTAAATGTGTTCAATAGGAAGAGATAGTGACTCTTCTTGGAACAGTTCTTCAATTTGTGCAGACCTGTGAGAGCAAATGCAGAGTTCATAGAGAAAGCCCTTGCCTGGTATCACAAGGATGATTCAAAAAAGGGTAGAACTGGAGCCATAGGTAAGCCCGCAGAGAGTAAGGCACTTTGCCCTTAGTATCTTGTGCAAGAATCCAGTATGCAATCCATAAAATCTGTTAGGAATAGGCAATAGAGTCAGGTATGAATCACATTTCATATTTACCAGCTGGAAGCTTCGAAACCTGGATCCCTGCTTTTTTATTCATTTTATGAGGGTGATAATAGATTCTGAACTGGACTTCTGGACAAAAAAAGACAGGAATTTAATAAGCCTACCACTTCTTCCTTAATGCAGGCAGCCTGCACAAGACCCTCATGACTTACAAAACTGTACAACTGCTTCCAATGTCAAGTAGTCTAATTCAATAAATCCAAAAGGTCGTGTGCCTTTGCTAGGAGGTGAAGAATATACATGGCAAAGGAGATTGTCAGTACACATAGCCAAATTCCTAACAGTGTCACCGAGTCCACCCAGGGTACCATGGTCACTTCCAAGAGTCACCAGACACAGCCTATTTTTCCATGTTTTTCCTACATGCTTTGACCAGGCCTCTGGAAGAGTGTAATAAGACTGAGTGGAGAATAAGAGCTGAGGCTGAAGGACAGCATAGAACATTGTGTCAACATAACAATAACACGGAAAAATAAATCACAATTTCCATAGTCCTCATGAGAGCAAAACCTTTTAAGAAAATTGTCAAAGCAGTACCCTGGAGATCCGCTCTGGCTTTGTTCTTGCTTCAAGTGTGTTAGGACAGAACAGACCTGGGGACTCTCTCTTTGTTAGCTTCCAACAGCCTTCTAATCCATTCAGTCGCAGCTCTGGGACCATCTCCCCCACCTTAGGCTCCATGGACCAGCCAGCACCACCTCTTTTTAGCTAGCTCCACACTGCCGATCAGCCATGATCTGTCATATTCTGATACTGAAGGGGAAACCTCCTTCAACCGCCTGTCAACTTGGACTTGCTGGCTTCATATACATAACTATTTTATTTTGGGCTACTATGGCTTCCTATACATAACTATTATTTGGGGCTATTATTTCGACAGGGTGTTGTAGCTCTGCAAGATGTCGGCCACTTCTGTGAGTTGGACAAAATGCATGAGGGCACCCTAGGATCTTCTCAAGTCACAAAATTATCACAGGAACCATTTGCTCTTCCAGGATATTCAGAAGTCATTTAAAGATGAGTGTGGTAAAACCCACAAGTCTGTAGACATTGACGTGGCCCTGGAGAAGAAGCTGAACCAGGCCTTCTTGAATCTTCATTCTTGGATTTCTGCCCTCACAGACCCTCATCTCTGTGACTTTCTAGAAAACCACTTCCTTGTTGAAGAGGTGAAGCTCATTAAAAAGATGATGGGTGATCACATGGCCAACCTCTACAGAATACCGAGACCACAAGCCTTCTTGGCTCTGCACCAGCCAGGCACTGATGTCATCTTGAAACTCACCAGCCAGGAAGCGGCCTTGTAGCCACCCAGAAGCCTCTCCCAAGCCATGGACAAAGTTAAAATAAAGCTTTATGAAACAGACTGAAAGACAGAAATGGCAAGGGAGGGAGAGAAATTTTTAAAAGCATGTAAAAAACATCAACTTCAAATAAAGCATTGAGAGATGCGGAAGTTATTTTACCACAAAAGTGGACAATGTAGGTGATTGCTCCTAAATGTATGTGCGTGTTCGAAGATATATACGTTTGTACAGATACCTGCAGGTGCCACAAGTAGCTTTGGATCCCCTACAGCTGTGAGCCATTTGATGTGGGTACTGGGAACCAAACCCAGATACCTCTATAAAAGCAGCAAGTGTTCTTGGTCATGGGACCATCTCTCCATCCCTACATGTGATTATATTAACAGAAGACAGGAAATAAGTACAAGTACCCCAAGGTATGTCTTTTAAAAAAATGATAGCATCTATTCAAGATTTTTTAATTTTTAAAAAAATTCTAATAATCATAACGATGACTGGCACAGCATGATGACACTAGGGAGCAGTAGTAGGGCTTGCTTTGGTGACAACCAAAGCTGTCTAATTGGACTTAAGGCCCATTCAACAAGTGGAAAGTCACGGCTGGTACTGGAAGTTGATGCATGACTCCATTTACTTTTTGAGATTTAATATAATTACATTCGTTCCCACCTTTCCCCTTTTCCTCTCCAAACTCTAGTGAGCACCATTTCTTTCTCTCTTTTAAATGCATGGACTTTTTTTTATTTAATTGTTGTGTTTATGTAAATACATATATATCCAACTACTAAGGCTAATGGTGTCATGGATCTTGGAACAGAACCTACAACCATCTCTTTGAAAAAACAAAAACAAACAACAAATGAAAACACACACACACAAAAGAAAAAACAACATAAATGTTTGTCCTTAAACCTAGAGATAAATTTAACCCTTAAAATTTATCAAGGAAACTTCTCTTTCCAACAGATGGAAACCGTTTCTTAAACCACAACTAATCAAAATGCAAAGTTGGGAAGCCCAGTCTCAGTGGATAAATCTACAATACAAGTCCTTACTTAGGCTCTGGGGTCACTGCAGAAGAGGGAGTGGAAAGATTGTAAGAGCCAAAAACACAGGGAGTTTCCTGTGAGATTGTGTCTCCTAGAATGACAGAAGCTACACCCTTAATGTCTCACCAAAGGGCTGCCAAAAAGAGGAGCTGAACAAGGACAACAGTCAGAACGCTAAAGTGGATGGGGGAAAGCCCGTCAGTGCAGAACCCTACACTGAAACTACAGGCGACTAAGAAATGCTTCAATCAGGAGGAATAGTCTTCCCCAAGAAAGAACTCACCAATTGGTTGTCCAATTCCATATCTATCAATCCTAAAATCACACATACAAATAACATTATCCAGACTGAGCAGGTTTTATTCATGTATTTAATCGAAAGGCAAGCCATAAACTTGAAAGAGAGCAAGAAGGAGTGTATGGGAGCGGTCAGAGGGAGGAAAGGGAAGGAAGCAATGTAATAAAATTATAATCTGAAAACAAAAAGAAAAAGTGGGTCTTTATTTCATAAAGTATACTATTCAGTGTAATAGGAATAAAAACAAATCGATAAATGGAGTCCAGTCATGGAAGCCAGCCCTTTTTTTGTTATTGGATATTTTATTTATTTACATTTCAAATGTTATCCGCTTTCCGGGTTTCCCCTCCGGAAACCCCCTCGCCCATCCCCCTGCTTCTATGAGGGTTCTCCCCCACCCACCGACCCACCCACTGACTTCCCACAAGGCCATCCTGCTACAAATGCCGCTGGAGCCCTGGGTCGCTCCACCTGTACTCTTTGGATGCTAGTTTAGTCCCTGGGAGCTCTGGGGGGAGCGGGTGGGGGATCCAATGACTCAGGCAGGATTGTTGATGGTTAAGAGGGCTGGCATCTGGGAGGTTTGAGGCCAGCCCTCTTAAGCATCAACAATCTTGAACAAGTCATTGGATCTCTTGTGGAAGGGAGTCTTGAGCTCTGCCTTGTTCACAAGTTCTTGTGAAGCAGAAATGAAAGGTCAATGTAAGTGAAGCATCTCTGAGAATCCCAGAGACCTAGAACAGGAGGCAGAGTCGTTAAGACCACACCCATCCAATATGGAACCTAGAAGGCATCGTCCTTTTGTTTCTTTCAAGTCTTCACTGAAGTGTTCCGAAGAAGGAAGGGTTAATGGTTCACTTTTCAACACTACAGGTTATCCTTCAATTGCTTCTGGAATCAGCGCAAAGCAAGCTATAGAGAGAAAATGTAAGCTCCCAGTCGGCCTCATGAGTACCCAGGGAAATTCAATTTCAGCCAGAGAGAGCAGCTGTGGAATAAGCAGGCCCATCAGGATTTCTGATTGTTCAGGATGCAGCCTCTCCGCTGAAGACGGTTGAGGAAATTACATTTTTCTCTGACCTTGCACCTTTCAATATCTCTCACAGCTCTGTCCCTCGATGTGTACTAGGACCCTGCCGTGTTTAGCTGTTTAAGCTTGGGCCATTTGAGACTTATAAACACGTACTGGTAATTAAATTCCCATGCTTAATTCTCCTCAGCTGGCCAAGAAACACACAAATACCAAAACGTTTTAAATCTTAATTTATGGACATGAAGTTTTTATGCAACCATCACTTAGCTTAACGTTACTAGAAAATATCTTTAAATAGCGATAATGTGTTAGGAGAATAAAAGAGTACTAGAGGAATCACAGCCTTTTTCTCTCTAATATAACTTTCCACATGGTATAACTGGAGGACGGGTGTCGGTGGGAAAACATGTGAGGATAATACCATACTTTTTAATCAGCCAGGAGTCCCAGCAAGAATGTCAGACATTTGAGATGCTGGGGCAGGCCTTTTGATAAAGGACTTTGACTAGTTTGAACATAGAATCATGGGGCTTTTTTTGCATAAAGCTCTCATAAAAATCACACTTGGGGAAATTCTAAATTTGCATCTCATGCAGATCAGAATTGGTGATACTTCGTGCCACTCTGAATAATGATCTTGGAGTTTCTATTTAAATGAGGAACATGGAAGCTGTGCTCAAAATCCCATCACAAATTTCACTACTCATTTTGCAGAAGCAACTAATTCATCATTTTAGTCTCACTTCCCTGGAGTTTTTTTATTTATTTTTTCAGAGGCATCCTTGGTGAGGGCTTGGGAGGATCTGGCCTAACAGGTACAGTGAGGGAAACAGCTGTGTCTCTAATGTGGAACATTGAAGCTCTGGTGAGTTATATTCTCAACAATGACACAAAGGTTGTGTTTTAAAACAGACGGGAGCTTTCTGCATCGGAACACTCATTGGCACAGTTTTGGGCGACCTCTTACAAAATTTCGCCTTGTTTTTATACTAGAATTCAGTGTGTAAACGGCAGTTGATAACATCTGCCCTACCCGTGTAGGTCTGTAGTGGAGATAATATCCAAGGGAAAAGAAGTATTTAAAGGTTCTTTGGAAAATGCAAAACAATGTCAAGTACGAAGTATGATTAAGGTATAAATTTCAAATGCATACCAGCTGGGACCTTGTAGAGAGGGTCAGAGACCAGGAACAACTGGCAATTTTCCCAGTCAGTATGTAATTGCTGCTCCATTTCCAGCCTGGGCTGTCTCTTAACCCCTTGAAAGGGTGGCAGGGAGTCTGCCAAAGGGGCATCGCAGAGCCGCTCTAGGTCTGCTTTATTTCTCTCCAAGCTGAAAATAGTCCAAGAAATGTCCCCGATCATCTGGGATTGCCAAGAAACGCTACAGAAAGAATGGCACCTCATACAGAAGCCTAAAAAGAATATGAATTTCATGGGGAATCAAAAGTTTTTATTAGAGGGCTGCACTGCTCACATGTGTCAGCGGCAAGACTGATGTTTCCAATAAGCGTTTGCTATGCCTCTGCACGTGTGTGCCTGCACTACCAGCTCCCTGCGTGTCTCAGATCTCTTAACACAATCAAAATGAGCCTTGTGATAGCACTCAGTTCAAATGACTCGTGAAATGCACCTCAACAAACTAACACCTTCCACTCTCCTCATGTTTGGCATGGAAACTTTCTTCTTCTGAATTTCGGTTTTCTCTTTCATCTGACTTTGACCCCAGCCATTCACTCCTGACGTTCACCTCACACCACGTGAATCCCGATTCAGTTCGTGTGCAGTAGAAGAATGGAAGGTATTCATTTGGTGGCCGCTGTAGCTTGGGTCTGATTTATCCCTCTGAAGCTTACATCGCAAAGGCTTGACCTCCAGCCTGTGGTACTATGCGTACTTTGTGGAATCTTCAGAAAGTGAGACTAATTAGAAGGAAGTTAGGATAGTAGGGAGGTACCCTTTCCTCTCGTCTGTTTTCTGGTCACCGTGAGGAGAACGCCAGCTTATGGTAGGCTATACTTGTGTAGTCATGAAGAGGAGGACCCAAGTACTGGGGACTGAAATCTGAGCGACCACGAGGCAATAGAAACCCCTTGTAGATTTATCAGGCATTTCCTCACAGAGAAAGAAATCCCATGAATACAAGAGCAAATAAATACATATGTTACATATTTTGATTGAAAGTGCAGAAAATCCCTGGAAATATCCGTCTCTTTAGAAAAACATGATTGACGTATTCTCTTCTCTGGAACACTACGCACTCTTTTTATTTTAAGATCTATTTTAAGCTTTATGTTTTGTGTATATATTTATGGAGTTATGTATACACACGAATGCATGTGAGTCCAGAAGACGGCAACAGACTTTCTGGGGCTGGAGGTACAAGTAGTTGTGAGTCACCAGATGCGGGTGCTAGGAAGGGAACTGGAGTTTCCTTCAAAAACAGCAAGTACTCTTAACCACCGAGCCGATTTTAGAACTCAACCACCATGAACCTTTATTCTCTTAGTTATACCCCTGAAAACTAAGTAAATAGTTTACATTTAAATGTTAATGAATCCTTAAAAATACCTTGCCTTACCTAAAGATTATGGTCATTTAAAATCTGCATGATAAGTATTAACTTAATTTTTCCAAGAAAAGCAAACATTCTTTCTTTACTGAGTCCTTTACACAAATGGAGAGTATGAAGAAACTGAAAGGTGAAACTAAGGAGCAAAAACTTTTTGGTTAAAAGAAAAATATTTGAGGGAGAAAACTTCAATCTTGGTGTGATTCTGACAACAGAAAAGAGGAGATTTTCTTGTGGGGCAAGGCAGGGTTCTAAGTGTTCATTCACATGACTATATATTGTACTTGTATGCTAGTCTAGATTAATAAACTTCGTATTTAAAAGTGGACCAGTGAGAGTGTCACAATTAAAACAAAAAGTGTAACAAAACTGCCTACTTCATCGTACATTGCTACCATTATTCACGGTGTAGAAAGAACAACGGCCACAGAAGGGAATGTTCACGATGCCTCCCTCACTATGCATGAAGAAGGAGCATAGTGTGTTGATGGGCTCCAAAGTGAGTTCTAGGACAGACTCTAAAGAAGATCTGATAAAGGAACTTCTCAGAAATACCACACATTAAAATAGAAAGGGATTATTAAATTAAAACATTGATTTCACAAGGAAACTGAAGACCATTTAAAGTGTTTAACTAGTGAAGCTGATTAGTAACTCAAATATTAAACTGCCTACTGCGTGAGCATGAGGACCTGAGTTTGGATCTCCACCCAACATCAACTTCTGGCCTCCTTATAGACCTGTATGCATAATGTGTGCACACCCCCAGAACAACATAGGCATGCACACACAGACAGACAGACAGACAGACCGACCGACCGACCGACTGACAGACACACACACACACACACACACACACACACACACACACACACACAGTGTTCCCAGGGACCTTTATGTTCTCATCGCAAAGCTGAGGTTAGAAGCTTCCATTGAGACGACAGGAGCGTCCCTGTTTCCTCAGTAGCGTTTTGTAGGACAGAAGGTAATGGCAGTGTGGATGTGACTTATCTTGTACTGAAGAGAGTTGTTACTTTCTACTCAAAATCATCTTAAGACCTTTGTCTATAGACTTCTTTCTAACTAGTTTCTATTTTAAGGAATCAAATCATTATAAACACCTGTTTCAAGCCTAAAGCAAGTTAGTCAGCGTTCACTGGTCAATGGCGACATCTAGTGGACAACTAAAAAACTGTCTGTAATTGTACTTCAACGTTCCAAGATCCTGGGGAAAATGTGAACTCAAAACATCCCTGAAACTTGGTCTCTGGTATGAGCGTGGAGCTTAGAGAAACACAAAGAAGCCTTCAAATGGTCTTTGATAAAAGTCAGGGGATCTTTTAATCTTATTTCTTTTTATTTATGGATATGTACTTACACCCGCTTGTCTCTGTGTGCACTGCTCGCCTTGCAGATGCCCTCAGCAGTCACAGAGCGGTGTCAGAGACCCGGACAGTGTATTTTCACACTGTGGAGAGCTGCTGCCCACTGTGGTTGAGGTTGGAAACTAGACCCAGGTCCTCCGTAAGCAGTGGGTGCTCTCATGTGCTCAGCCACCTCTTTAGTCCTGAGGCAGAATCTTCTCAGAAGGCAAGTAGCTACCAAAGCAATCAGTTCTCCAGAGAATATAATTTTCTTGGCAGTTCACAATCTTTTAAAACAACATAGTTAAGGTAGGAAGTAAATAAAATAAAGACCTTGTGTTGTTTCCTTGTAGTCTTACTAATTCTACAAGAAAAGGGACAAGATTTAAAAAGCAGCAAAGAACCATCACCCTGTTTATATCTATAACTCTGAAACACAAAGGACTGAACACTTGTGACAACAAGCAGGGTAGACAATGAACAAGCTACCCAGATAGCGAAAGAGGAGGAGTTTAGTAGGCAAGAAACAGTTTCAAGGTCAACGAGGCAATGTTGGTGGCTCAGCAGGCATCAGGAAGTGACTCGGCTTTATGCTACCCATGTGTGAGCAGACGAAGTCAGAGTTCCGTGATCCCACTACACAGTAAGTAGACGCAGTCGCAGACTGCACTGCTGCTGAGAGGGGGTGGGGCGGGGCATGAAGCCGCACACTGGAGCACTAGGGAAGGACAAGCACGGAGACAGAGACTGTGGATACTCAGTGGGTGGCTGTGGATCACTCAGCGGGTGAATGTGGATCACTCAGCGGGTGAATGTGGGTCACTCAGCGGGTGAATGTGGGTCACTCAGCGGGTGAATGTGGGTCACTCAGCGGGTGGCTGTGGGTCACTCAGTGGGTGAATGTGGATCACTCAGTGGGTGAATGTGGGTCACTCAGCAGGTGAATGTGGGTCACTCAGCGGGTGAATGTGGGTCACTCAGCGGGTGAATGTGGGTCACTCAGCGGGTAAATGTGGGTCACTCAGTGGGTGAATATGGATCACTCAGTGGGTGAATATGGATCACTCAGCGGGTGAATGTGGATCACTCAGAGGGTGAATGTGGATCACTCAGCGGGTGAATGTGGATCACTCAGCGGGTGAATGTGGATCACTCAGAGGGTGAATGTGGGTCACTCAGAGGGTGAATGTGGGTCACTCAGAGGGTGAATGTGGATCACTCAGAGGGTGAATGTGGGTCACTCAGTGGGTGACTGTGGGTCACTCAGAGGGTGAATGTGGGTCACTCAGCGGGTGAATGTGGGTCACTCAGAGGGTGACTGTGGGTCACTCAGTGGGTGAATGTGGGTCACTCAGTGGGTGAATGTGGGTCACTCAGAGGGTGACTGTGGGTCACTCAGTGGGTGAATGTGGGTCACTCAGTGGGTATCCACAAAGACTGACGTTGTGAGAGTGAGATGAGTCCCCCTCCCAATCTCCTACTGTGCTACGACACAACCTGTGGCAGTGAATTTAATGCACTAACTCAGCTCGGTCACATTTCCAACTGTTTTCTCTCAAATGTTACTCTCATTGTTTCTGAAAATTATCATTTTGATGATATTAAAACATGAAATCATTAGTTTTTTTAATAAAACAGGAGATAGATAGATAGATAGATAGATAGATAGATAGATAGATAGACAGACAGACAAACATACATATGCAATTCTCCCAACCCACTATTCCTGGACTCAACACATAACTGATCCTCCGGTCCAACAGATTTATAGCAAGTCCTTTTTTTGGATATTTTCTTTATTTACATTACAAATGTTATCCCCTTTCCCAGTTTCCCCTCCACAAACCCCCCATCCCATCCCCCACGCCCTGCCTCCATGAGGGTGCTTGCCCAACCACCCACCCGTTCCCTCCTGCCTCCCTGCCCTAAGTCTTAATGACATGAGTCAATCCCTAAATCTAAAAGTAAGATAATAGGTTTCTCCCTCTTGTTCTGTCTCTCTCTCCCCACATATGTGTATATATGGTATGTGCATGCATTATTATGTTTTCTATGTTCGTATGAGATGCATGAACAATATGCATATGTGATATATATGGGAAATCTATAATATCACAAGTCCCTGCTGCAGCCTCTCCCTTGTTGAGGTGACAGGCAGTTGCCCCAGCAGGCTCCTTAAGGAAAGCTCTGAAGTCAATAAGACCCACTGCTCCATTTAGATCCATGACATGGTCTCACTACACCGTACACTCGCTTCTCCTTGGTGCTCCAACTGAATCTCATCCGGTCCCACACGTGACCTGATGCTCTGTCAGACACGACACTATCCTGAGGTAGTCAGTGGCTTTGCAGAAGCACACCTGGAAGGCCCTGCATTTTCTCCAGTTGCCAGTGAGAAGCTAAAGGGGAGGAAAGCTATTATGCAAAGTTCCCCCTCTTGTTCACCTAAGCCTGTCTGCAGCACTGGTGGGAGTGGAGTCAGGGGAAGTGTGCTTTTGTGCTGAGCAGACATTCAGGGCCCAACAGTCAAGTGCTTGCCTTTTTTGCTCCTCTACCATCGCCTTGATTTGTCAGGCTCAGAAGCAGCATTGCTCTCAGGGGCTGTGTTTAAATGTCATTTCTCATTAAAGGAAATACACAATTCAAACTGATGGCTGAACATCTAATACTTGAACCAAAAATCGTCTCTTCAAATGCCTGACAGAGTAGTGATAGCTTTTTAATGTTTTTACTTTATTGTGCTGGGAACATAACATGAGATCTATGTTCTGAAATGTGCAAGTGTAAAACGCACTTCACTGTAGGCTCAATGCTAAAAGCGGATCCCTAGAGTTTGTCTGAAACTCTCTGCTTGTTTTATTAATGACCTTACATCCCTTCCTCAGCCTCTGTCACCACCGATCGTCTCCTGTGGATTCTCTACCTGAGGAGATGGGATTCCTCGCGTAGGCAGGTTCTGACAATGTCTCTCTTCTGACTGCTCCACTCTGCTCACCACAGTTCACCTCTGTTGTCTCATGGGATGGACTTTTCCTTTAAAGTACTGATTAATACTTTTTTGTGTGTTTTGTCGTATGTTTCCTTTTGCCCTCTGTCACTTTTAGATTATTTACACATCTTGGATGTACAAAAATGATGCCATCTTAAACATGACAGAGGATATATATCCTCCAGATCCTGGGTCGCAGTTCTATTGAATAAAATCCACGAACTTGCGGGATAAAAGCTTTAATTTGGGAGGGAAACCCTATACAATTTCCATAGTAACTGCACGATTTTGTACATCAACCATGAGTCTAAGCCTTCCAATTTCTCCACAGCCTCAGCAACACTTGGCTTTCAACAGTAGTTACGGTGTCTGGCCTGAGGCAATCTCTTCTGTTTTCCTGACTATTGGTAACACTGGGCTCCCATACTCCTGCTGTTTATTCTAGACCTGCTCTTGAGAAATCCCTGTGCCTCTCTCCATCTTTCAGTTTCGCTCCTAGGTATTTGTGCTGTGGAATTGCAGAACTCATTGTGTCCTTTGGGAATCCATCCCTTAGCAGATACATGACTTGTAAATATTTTCTCCAGTTCTCTCTTATTTATTTATTTATTTATTTATTTATTTATTTATTTATTTATGTATCTATTTATTTATTTTTACACTCCAGATTTTATTCCCCTCCCAGTCCACCCTCCCACTGTTCCACATCCCATACCTCTCCCCTCCCCATCTCCACAGGATGTCCCCACCCTACCTACCCCGCCAGATCTCTAAACTTCCTGGGGCCTCCAGTCTCTTGAGGGTTAGGTGCATCTTCTCTGACTGAACCCAGACCCAGCAGTCCACTCCTGTATATGTGTTGGGGGCCTCATATTTGTTGGGAGCGATGCCCTTAAAACCCTCCATTATTGATGTTAATATTATAGTTAGAATTAAGTATGACTAGGTTCATGGAAAATCCCCAGTGAGCTGCAGAAGACTAATACAAGTCTGGTGGTCAGGATGCCCAGTGATGTGACAAACCTGTGACCTTTCTGAGAAACCAACATCCTGCTGACATCAGCTGACCACACGAGTACTGGGTCCTTGACTTGCGTAGATGCTTCCCACTTCCCCCGCCTCTCTGTTACCCCTGCTATGATATAAATTCAGCCTTGGGAAAAAATAAATTTGTTGCCTTGATCAAACTCTTGTCTTGCCATCCTTCTTCGCATCTCTTGTGCCCAATTCTCTCCTAGGTGGTCCCCAACCTCTGCTGACTGCCCTGCAGACTGGGGCACATGTCAGCTGGTATATGCTGCCTGGTTGGTGATCCAATATCTGAGAGATCTCAGGGGTCTAGATTGAGATTGCTGGTCCTCTTATAGGGTCGCCCTCCTCCTCAGCTTTCTCCAGCTTTTCCCTAATTCAATCACAGGGGTCAGCAGCTTCTATCTATTGGTTGAGTGCACATATCTGCATCTGACTCTTTCACCTGCTTGTTGGATCTTTCGAAGGACAGTCATGATAGGGCCCTTTTTGTGAATGCCCCATAGCCTCAGTAATGGTGTGAGGTTTTGGGCCTCTCCTTGAGCTGGATCCCACTTTGGGTCTGTCGCTGAACCTTCCCTTCCTCAGGCTCTTCTCCATTTCCATCCCTGCAGTTCTTTCAGACAGGAAGAATTATGGGTCAGGGTTTTGACTATGGGATAGCAACCCCATCCCTCACTTGATGTCCTGTATTTTTACTGGAGGTGGGCTGTACAAGTTTCCTCTTCCCACTGTGGGGCATTTCATCTACCCCCCCCAACCTTATATCCTGAGAGTCTCTCACCTCCCAGGTCTCTGGTACATTCTGGAGGGTCCTCCCAACCTCTTGTATCAAGAGCCTATATTGATCTCAACATATGTAAAAGTTGTTAACAGATACAGACTTGTTGCCTTCAATTGAGAGAGGCATGCTAGTTATGAAGAGTAGGCTATTACTTTGATATAAAATTATCACCTAACAAGTTGCTTTATTTTGCTCAAATGGGAACAGTGAGTTAGTTGATGTGTGTAAAAGACACTGCATAATCCTGACGCCTGAGTTTGATCACCAGACTACAAATGAAGGTCGGAGGAGAGAACCAATTTCATGAAGTTGTCCTATGACTTTTGCACATACTTTGTAAACATGAACACAGTCATCATCATCGTCATTGTCATCATCATTGTCATCCTCATCATCATCATCATCAAAACTTTTTAAGAATTTTCCCCTTTGGCACTTGGCTCATCTAAGTACCAATAATGTTTGGAAAAATGAATAAAATACTTTTGTCCTTTTAAAAAATTGGTTACTTTATTTATTTACATTTCAAATGTTATCCCCCTTCCCAGTTTCCCCTCCACAAGTCCCTTGTCCCCTCCACCCTCCCCCTGTCTCTATTGAGGGTACTCCCCCACCCACCCATTCCTGCCTCAGCACCCTAGCATTCCCCTATCCTAGGTCATCAAGCCTCCACAGGACAAAGGGGTCCCTTTCCAATGATGCTAGATAAGACAATCCTCTGCTACGTATCCAGCATGGAGCCGTGGATACCCCTGTGTACTCTTTGGTTGGTGGTTTAATCCCTGGTAGCTTTGGGGGATCTGGTTGGTTGATATTGCTGTTCTTCCTATGGGGTTGCAAACTCCTTTAGCTCCTACAGCCCTGGTCCTAACTTTCCCACTGAGGTCCTCACACTAAAGTCCAATGTTTAGCTGTGTACATCCACATCTGTATTGGTCCAGCTCTGGCAGAGCCTCTCAGGGGACAACTATACCAGGCTCCCTTTATGTTTAAAGTATCTTGTTATTATTTAGTTTGTACTGCTGGTTTCTTTTTGTACTTAATGTTTGAGTGTGAATATGTCTGCGGTATGTGTGCATACACGCATGTACACATATTTGGGAGCATACCTGTGTGCACATGCATGTGTACAGGTGTGCATAGAGGCCAGAGACTGACACTGAATGTCTTCCTCATCCACAATCCCCTTTATATACAGAGATAGGACCTCTCACTGGACTTGCAGTTTTCCCATTCTGCTAGTCTAGCCAGCCGGCTTGCACAGGGAACTCCTGAGTCTGCCTGCACAGCACACAATAGCAAGTGACCCGCCGAGCCACTGGGGTTTTATAAGCATGCTGGAAATCCAAATCCTGATCCTCAGGCATGCTTGGCACTTGATCCACTGAGTCAGCTCCTCAACTTCCCTAATTAATTTTCAACACAGCTTAAACATTTTTGCTTTTTCCAGAGGAAAGGAATTTTATTTTAAAATGTCCTTTCACCAGCAATTCAAAGGCCAATTCACTCTAAATGTCAATTAAATATATATAGCTTTTAATTTATCAAAGAGCTTCCAGTAGATTCTAAATCAGAGACTACCTATACGAACAAGTACAGCCAACGAAAGACAGATTGTCCTCGAGATACGCAGTGCTCCTCTTGATTGTGTCTGCCTGGGAATTAACTGAAAGGACAACTCTGGCCTGTGGAATGTCTCAGCAGTGAGTGAGCTAAAGAAACAGGTCAATAGCAATCCTGCAAGTACTCTGACAAAGCCATAAGCCAAACTGACTAAGAGTGTTTGAAAGGGGGCTCAGGGATCTCTCTGGCAGAAGTGAGACAATACATCTACCACTTCAGAAATATTGGATAGGGTTCTTTTGAAATAGTTTACCAGAGAAAAATTTAGGCATTTTTCTTCTTAATCTCCCGAGGAAAACGACAGCATATTCTATCATCTAACTGACTAGACAGTAGTAAAAATGTTAAATGCTTTTTCGTATGCCCTATGGCCATCCATCCAAATAGACAAATGTTTTTAAAATACGTTTCTCAGTTTATAAAAATGTAATGGCAAAAGATAATTGAACCAAAATGTTTAGATTTATCTGTACCTGTAAAAGTACCGTTTTACCCGCAAGATGAATTTGAAGTAACTGATAAACCCTATGAGGTACAGAAGACTTTGGGTTTCTTTAAACTTCGAATGGTTATGCTCCTTTGAGTTTTCACGGAGTGGTTTTGGTGTGATTTTTAGTTATCCTTGCATTTAATTCCATGAAATCTAGAACATGCTACACCAGCTAACCCACCATGATTGCCTGCAGACCACCTAAGAGCCTATGCCCTGCAGATGGAGTACGTCTCTTAAGGGAAGCAACTCCAAAGCTGAGACCTAGCTGGCAGCCAGATTTGCTGACCTCCTCAGACAGTGAAACTATCACCCCTTGGTGCTCAGAGCGAAAAACAATGTCCAAGTTACTTGGATACAAATAGACTCCTGCAAACTGCCAGTGTTGGTGAAGACGCCGCCCTAGGGCACTGGGCTTCCATACTGCAGCTCTGCCCTCTGCTTGTCGATAGGGTACGACCATATCACAAATTTCGGTTTTTCAGCCTGTTCGTTTTTTTTTTTCTATAACAAATAATACATAATCAAATGTTAGCACAGAAATTAACCATCATCTGTAGAATAGATAGCAAAAGAGAAGAAAGGTGTGTTCTAACTGCAAAGAAAATCATCAGACTACAAACACTCTTTTTTTTTATATATTTTTTTATTATTATTAACTTGAGTATTTCTTATATACATTTCGAGTGTTATTCCTTTCCGGTTTCCGGGCAAACATCCCCCCCCCTCCCCTTCCTTATGGGTGTTCCTCCCAACCTCCCCCCATTGCCGCCCTCTTCCCGCAACAGTCTAGTTCACTGGGGTTCAGTCTTAGCAGGACCCAGGGCTTCCCTTCCACTAGTGCTCTTACATTTAGGATATTCATTGCTACCTTATGAGGTCAGAGTCCAGGGTCAGTCCATGTATAGTCTTGGGGTAGTGGCTTAGTCCCTGGAAGCTCTGTTTGGTTGGCATTGCTGTACATATGGGGTCTCGAGCTCCTTCAAGCTCTTCCAGTTCTTTCTCTGATTCCTTCAACGGGGGTCCTGTTCTCAGTTCAGTGGTTTCCTGCTGGCATACGCCTCTGTATTTGCTGTATTCTGGCTGTGTCTCTCAGGAGCGATCTGCATTCACATTTTGATCATCCGTCTTGAGTTTCATTTCTTCTAGGCATCTAGGGTAATTCAAGCATTTGGGCTAATAGCCACTTATCAATGAGTACATACCATGTATGTCCTTCTGTGATTGGGTTAGCTCACTCAGGATGATATTTTCCAGTTCCAACCATTTGCCTATTTAATTCCATAAAGTCGTTGTTTTGATAGCTGAGTAATATTCCATTGTGTAGATGTACCACATTTTCTGTATCCATTCCTCTGTTGAAGGGCATCTGGGTTCTTTCCAGCTTCTGGCTATTATAAATAAGGCTTATGAACATAGTGGAGCACGTGTCTTTTTTATATGTTGGGGCATCTTTGGGTATATGCCCAGGAGAGGTATGGCTGGATCCTCAGGCAGTTCAATGTCCAATTTTCTGAGGAACTCCAGACTGATTTCCAGAATGGTTGTAGCAGTCTGCAACCCCACCAACAATGGAGGAGTGTTCCCTTTCTCCACATCCTCGCCAGCATTTGCTGTCACCTGAGTTTTGATCTTAGCCATTCTCACTGGTGTGAGGTGAAATCTCAGGGTTGTTTTGATTTGCATTTCCCTTTATGACTAACGATGTTGAACATTTCTTTTAGGTGTTTCTCGCCATTCGGTATTCCTCAGCTGTGAATTCTTTGTTTAGCTCTGAACCCCATTTTTTAATAGGGTTATTGACTACAAACACTCTTAGAAGCTAGCACCAACCACATTCTTTGCCTTTTCTCTAGGAGACAGAATGAGACTACAATCCTCTCTCTCTCTCTCTCTCTCTCTCTCTCTCTCTCTCTCTCTCTCTCTCTCCCCAACCCAATGGCATGTAGCCCACATTCTGCCATACAGTTGCCTAGCTATTTCCCCAGTTCCCTGACCTATTGCTCCACCAACTCACTAAAGATGATAAAGAATTGATTTAAAATGAAACTGAGGGAACCTCATATCATTTTCCGTTCTTTTGGTTATTCGAATATGTCCTCCACCCCTACTCCTACCTTCCAAGGCCAGCTTAGATTTGTACCACCCTCCTTTAACTGTAGTGCCAGGTAGAGGAGGACTTGAAACTCTGGAGGATACAGAGAAGAATTTGGCCAGTTGCCTCCTTCCAACCGGAACTTACAATCAGCCCAGCATGCAAAAGAAAGCACCAGGGTAGCTCCAGGAGGAGGAAAGAAGCAGACTGTCTCACAAGCTGTAAGCCGAGATCTAGTCCTGTCATGACTGTCCATATTATTGGCTTCTTTTTTTTTTTTTAATAAACCAGATCAGATTAGGAAAAGTGAGCTTCAGAAGCACTGAGACATACGTCGCAGGAATGCACTGCACTTTTCTAGTTGGAGTCAGGAACTTTACACTAGGTCTGTGCTTCTGGTTAATTCTTGTCATCATCTTCCACTTGTGAATGCACAAGTACAACTTTGGTACATAGGACTCAAACATTTAGGCAATTATGATTAGTTTTGTGGTGAATTATGATCGCTAGTCTAGGACTTGATAAGGATACAAAGATGTGTGACGGGAAATCAATCGGTGCTTCAGAATATCAAACTTCTTGAGTAAATCAATAAGGAACTCCAAAATGACCAAGTGGAGGTATTTGTATAACACCACTGTGGGGCTGGGTGAAGCTATCCAGGGGATGTAGAGTGCCTGAAAAGCAGTGATATACAAAGTGATAAGCAACCCGAATAGTATGGAAGAAGTTTCCAGAAAGTATCTAACTGAGAAATGTCCTTTCTGTCTCCACACTGAACGAAAGCTTATAAAACATCTGTGAATGGACTTACAGACACCTGTGATGTATTTGTGACAGAGATCATAGGAAGAGCACATCTTTTTATGCATGTGTGTGCTGTATGTCTGCCTGTCTTTGTGTGCATATGTTCATGTGTGCATACCTTCAGAGGCCAGAGAAGTCATCAGATATCCCAGAACTGGAATTGCAAAAAGTTCTAAGCTGCCTAATGTGGGTTCCAGAAACCAAATTCTGGTCTTCTGCCAGGGCAGTAAACACTCTTAACCACTGAGACACCTCTCCAGTGTTTTCCTTTATTACTGTTGATATCCAATATACAAAGATATGTAGATTACCAATGGAAATTTCGGTTCCATTTTATGGTATTATGTCATTCCACTTATTTATTTTTCTATCCATCAATTTATTTCCATTAGAATTCAATGTCTTTTAATATTCCCTTCTGTGCTGGATGGTTTTGTGTGTCAACTTGACACAAGCTGGAGTTATCATAGTGAAAGGAAGCTCCCTTGAGGAAATACTTCCATGAGATCCAGCTGTAAGGCATTTTCTCAATTAGCAATCAAGGGTGGGAGGGCCCATTGTGGGTGGCGCATCTCTGGGCTGGTGATCTTGGCTTCTATAAGAAAGCAAGGGTTAGCAAGCCAGGGGAAGCAAGCCATTAAGTAACATCCCTCCACGGCCTCTGCATCAGCTCCTGCTTCCTGCCCTGCTTGAGTTCCAGTCCTGACTTCCTTTGGTGATGAACAGCAATGTGGAAAGGTAAGCTGAACAAACCCTTTCCTCCACAACTTGCTTCCTGGTCATGATGTTTGTGCAGGAATAGAAACCCTGACTAAGACACCTTCTTACTTCTGAATTATTATTTTTTATTTTAGAGGCAGCCACATAGAAAAGAGAAATGGTTATTAGACACAAACTTTACTTTCTCTGCGTCATTTTTTCATATCCACAGTGCTGTGGGTTAAGCAATACACACATACTTTATTTTAGGGACAGAAGCAGCAAGATGGTTTAGCAGGTAAGGGCCCTTAATACCAAGCCTCAGAATCTAAATTTAATACTCAATTCGCACAAAATAGGAGAGGACTATTCCCACAATTTTGTTCTCTGACCTTAATACAAAAGAAACATGATGCACATGCACATGGTGCATACTTGCGCTCATGCACACGCACACACACACACACACACACACACAAATACACACAAACACACACACCACCACCACCAACAACAACAACAACAACTAATGAAACAAAACAAATGAAAGATAGCCAGGAGGAAAGAAATTTCCAAGTCAGGACCAACTTGATTTCTCTATGTCCTTTGACTAAAGAGTATGATGTTTTCAACAATAGGGTCTGACCATCAAGTTCTAGTAGCAAGCCAAGAGTAATGCCATAGCCGGTATTGTTTGGTTGGTCTACAACTGCAGAGGAAAGTATTCTATACTTGGTCCTGGGCTTCTGGACAGGGCATTAGCCCCCAGGCAACTCCAATTAGACTCATCTATACGAAAAACTCTCTCTCTCTCTCTGTGTGTGTGTGTGTGTGTGTGTGTGTGTGTGTGTGTGTGTGTGTGCATGAAGCTTATAAAATGGTAGGAAAAAATAATACTGTTAAAATATTTTTAGAATTAAAAGCTCATTATAATTTTAACAATAAAGTAAATAAGTTTCTTTCTCACATGAACATATAATGAACTTAAGAAGCATAGGAACAGCACAGGTGGAACTTGATGGGGGGAAGAGATTGAGGAGTAGTGAACTGGAAAGGTGGAATAAATAATAGCAAAATATTTTGCCTGCTTGTGCGAAATTCTCAAACAGTGAATAAAGGTATTATATTAAAGTGTTATTCAAAGATATTATGGGAAGATTTCTCTAGGCTGTTTTTTGAAGAATATAAAACTGTTACTTTAATTAAAAGTAAATAACTGTTGTGTGTGTGTGTGTGTGTGTGTGTGTGTGTGTGTGTGTGTGTGTGTGTGTGTGTGTGTACTGTGCATATGTGTATATGTGGTATGTGGTGGGGGGGAGTTCACCCACCCACCACTGTGAATATGAAAACCAGTGTGAGAGAGGAGAGAATGAAGATCTATTTCTGAAAAACATTTTGTTCCATGTGCTTCCTCTGACCTGGTAGTTATCTCACCTGCCATGGTTGAGAAGGTCAGAAAGAATCTTGGAGCCATGAAGGGGAACTACATGATGAGAAACACGCTGTGTCACAATGAGACGATCTCTGTACAAGATGGTTCGCCTCGGCCTCACCTGGAAAGAACAGCTCTGGGCTCAGCTGAGACCCTGGTCCTCTGTGTTTGCCTCCTCTGTCTGCAGTGTATTGGAAGGTTGAAGATACATTCAAAGTTTTGTCTTTGTCTTAGCTAGGGTTTGGTTTAACGTAGAAGGATAAATAATCAGATGTTGACAGAAATGAGCAATGCTCTCTTCAAAAATCTAATCTTTCTGGCCTTTGTTAAAGAAACATCAGGGAAAATTGATGACCATGAAGATTTATGTTTATTAATCTAAGGGGACTTTTTTCTCACCCTGGAATGATAATAGTTATTTGAGTTATGGCTAAATAATGGAGACTATTGAATCAGGGAGTCCTCCAATGGTTCACACTCATTAATCACTTTTATAATTAAAAATGTATTTCTCAATTCCACTTATTTTTCATATTTAAGGAATACCTATTATAATAAAACTTTTCAGACATGTAAAAGAAGAAACTATTTGCAAGACTAATTAAGGAAAGCGGAAGTCTAATAAACTAAGCACCATCACATAGGGAAAGGATTCACGCATGCATATGTCATGTATAATTACAAATATCTATGCCTTCTATGTATACAGAGTTTTCATTTTGACATTAAACATAATTATGACTGTAATTCAGCTCTAAATGTTTTTGAGAGTGGGAGTTTTCTCATTTTCCTGCATATTACTGGTAAGTGGGGAAGTCCTCAGGTAATGGGGCCTAGCAGAAGGGAATTAGATTACTAGGGAAGTATCTCTCAAGGGCATACGAGGGACCATGGTCCCTACCTTGCAACTCCTCTGCTCTGTGTTCCAGCATCCACAGGCACAAAATGATGGTATGGCAGCCATGAGACAAAACCTTTGAAACTTTGGATGAAAAATAAACCCTTTTCCACATATTTTTATTGGACATTTTATTTATTTACATTCCAAAGGTTATCCCCTTTCACAGTTCCACAAGCCCCTGTCCCTTCCCTGTCTCCCCACTTCTGTGAGGGTGCTCCTCCACCTATCCACTACTACCTCCCCACCCTGGCATTCCCCTACACTGGGACATCAAGCCTTCACTGGACCAAGAGCCTGTCCTCCCATTGATGCCCAACAAGACCATCCTATGCTACATATGCAACTGGAGCCATGGGTCCTTCCATGTGTACTCTTTGATTGGTGGTTTAGTCCCTGGAAGCTCTGTGAGGTCTGGTTGGTTGATGTTGTTCTTCCTATGGGGTTTGCAAACCCCTTCAGCTCCTTAAGTCCTTCCCTTAACTCCTCCATTAGGGTCCCTGTGCTCTCTGGTGGTTGGCTGCAAGCATTCCCATCTGTATCGGTCAGGCTCTGGCAGAACCTCTCAGGAGACAGCTCTATCAGGCTCCTGACAGCAAGCTCTTGGCATCAGCAATAGTGCCTGGGTTTGGTGTCTGCCCCAGGTAGGGCAGTCTCGGGATGGTCTTTCCTTCAGTCTCTGCTCCACTCTTTGTCCCCATATATTCTTTAGACAGGAGCAATTCTGGGTTAAAATTTTAGAGATAAGTGGGTGGCCCCATTCCTTAACCAGGGGCCATACCTAACTCTGGATATGGTCTCTATAGATTCTTCCTCTCCTCTGTTGGGTATTTCAGCTAATGTCATCCCTGCCGTGTCATGGGAGCCTCTTGCTTCCATGGCACCTGGGACTTACTGGTGGCTACCCCAGCTTCCCCATCCCCCATTGCTACAGACCTCTGTTCAATTTCCTGACCTTTTTATATTGCTAGCTGTCTACCCCAGGTGTTTTGTCCCAGTGATGGAAAACTGACCTAGAACTTGAAGTGATTTTGTTTCTATACACATGACTTTTATGTGTTCATTGAAAAGCAAAGCAAATGCGAAAAAATAAAAACCATGAAAACAGAGCATCATCACACCTCAACTCCTACAGCTACCTAAGCTGGCTATCAGGGATTGGCTTGTAGATAGTACTGATTTTCAAACCATGTAAACATAAATGGGTCTTTCTCATGCAAATGCCCACAAGGTTTACATGCTATTGTGATGTAAATAATCAGAAACTATCTGAAAATGAATGGGCTATTTATTTACAGTTTGCTGTACAGGGAATTCAGCCACGCACCTTCACTGGAACTGGCAGACACTTGAAGGCAGGGAGAGCAGGAATGCTCTGTAATGGAAAAGATGCTGGCATGTAATGGATTACATGTGCTGACATTCCTATTTAAGGCTATTGTTATAGCAAGGAAGAGGACGACAGCAAAGAGGCTGGGCACGTCCCACTGCTGTTCGTATAGCACATACTGTAGATGGATCAATACGGAAACAACGGCTATAAAGGACTGGGGATCTGGGTCCCTGGACTCCGCATTGCTTCAAATACTCACTGCAAGGTGTGGCTTGTTCCCCCAGGTTCATTACTTCTGGGTTATAGCCTGAATTCTAATGTTACCTATAACCCAATTGTTGTCCTCTTTGCAAAGTTGCTTACTCATCGTCAGTCATTGGACTGTCACTGATGTTTTTCCTTTAATAATAGCTCAAATCTGTATTCATTCAAGCATTATTAGCAATAGATAAGGATATAAATACATATTATACATATACTATATATTATACTATGATATATGATGTATCTATTATCTGTTATCTAGTATCTATTTTCTATTATGATATATAATATATAATATAATATTATGGGTTTATAATATCTAATACTATAGTATATGGTATATAGTATATATGATGTATTG